>NW_013666379.1:385266-386693 GCF_000517525.1 Limulus polyphemus | reverse complement strand
GCGTTGGTTGTATTTATAGGCGTGGGAAGAATTTCTAGAAAATTCAGATTACGCAACAATGCAAATTAAAGCGTTTACGTACACACACACATATTTTTGATTCTTACTCTCGAGAATCTTCTACAACTTTGGAAAATAGACGGGAGTTTCTTAATACATATATAACGCTATAAGCTAGGCATGTTTTTAAATATAAACTCCATCCAAACAAACGTTGACATTAAAACAAATATATAACAACAAATTCGTTACAAACCTAACAAGTTTAACATCTTGGTTTACACAAGGATTACATTTGATACTTTGATACTTCCATAACATGCGTATAACCTTTCGACTAGAGTTTGTGAATTAATTATTTCATAACTGTTCTATTTTACGACCGCGAAGAATATGTTACAGTAACTTCTAACAAGTTTTGAGCTCACAAAGGGGTACCCTTAAAAAAAAAGTCGTAAAATTTAGATGATTGTTTTTGTTTCCGTCAGATCTGTGGTAATTATTTTAGTCAAGTATTTTTCAGGACCCGAAGGGGTCTGAAAGATAGCTAGGGTCGGAAATTTCTGCTTTTCCTTCACCCCACTACGTGATCAATTGGTGGGGACTTTAACAAGAAATGTATTTATAATAAACAAAATAAAACAATACGGTGACAGGGATTTAGCTTTTAAAGGAAAGAAAATTTCCCAAACTAGGGTGTTCATGTCCCCTTTCGCCCCGCTCGCGATAAATTGTTCGCTAAGTTCGGGGATTTGATAAATTTTGAAAGATTGATGGTAAGTTTCACTATGGTGGATATGAAGAATTTATCTTTTTTTTAAAACTCTGCTTAAATCCTTTTAAGGTGACGTTTGGAGATTTAGATCTGAAAACGCAAAAGACAGCTGCTTTGAAAAATGGGAAGATAACCACCTTTTCACTGACCTTTCGGTTTTCATTTTTGTTCATGTATATATTATTCACTTGTTGGAGTACCCGTTCCCTGGATGGACGTTATGTAAGTTCTCGATTAATGAAAGGTTATCTTAGGACAAGAAAAGTTGCTTCCCTTATACGTAATTGTAAAAAAACTTTCAAAATGCTCATAAGAACTGCAAAACATAAAATATGAAACCGCAACTTTGCATGTATCTCTGCATGGAACCAACAAACCTTCATGCCAAATCTGGTGAAGATCCATCAAAGGGGGCGAAGTAGTGGTAAAAAACACAAAAACGTCCATAAAAACCGCAAAATGCAAAACTAAAATTTTGTATGTATCTTTCCATGAACCCAAAGAACCTTCATACCAAATTTGTTGAAGCTCCGTCCACACCCTGGGAAGTAGTTACATGGACATACAACAGACAACAGACAGTACTATTATATTTATATAGATTTTCAGTGTTTGACAGTTATTTGAGGATAAAAAAAGTGCCCAAAACAAT
>NW_013666379.1:378574-384380 GCF_000517525.1 Limulus polyphemus | reverse complement strand
CCTGTTAATCTAGAGAAGAGCAAGAAACTGTGCTTCCAGAATATCAACTAACATATACCTGTTAATCTAGAGAAGAGCAAGAAACTGTGCTTCCACAATATCAACTAACATATACCTGTTAATCTAGAGAAGAGCAAGAAACTGTGCTTCCACAATATCAACTAACATATACCTGTTAATCTAGAGAAGAGCAAGAAACTGTGCTTCCACAATATCAACTAACATATACCTGTTAATCTAGAGAAGAGCAAGGAACTGTGCTTCTGCAGTATCAAGTATCATATACCTGTTAATCTAGAGAAACGTACAGAAACACTACAGACAGGCTACATAGGATGTAAACCAAAGTTCAATAAGACATAAAGTGCATATACCCAAATCTTCAACATTTACACCCCATTCAAACCACATAAATTAACCAAAATTATTGAAAACAAGAGGGTTTGTTTGTTTGTACTTAAGCACAAAGCTACACAATAGGCTATCTGTGCACTGCCCACCACGGGTATCGAAACCGGGATTCTAGCGTTGTAAGCGAAAATATTTACTTTACCGCTGAGCTACTTCACAATAATAATAATAATAATAACAAAGGCACTGGGGGGGGGCACTACTAAGTCGGATACCACAATTATCTCTTTTAAAACAACAATACAAATATCTAAATGTGAAAAAACATAGTTTACAATAATGTTCTTTCAAGCAGCTAGTCTTATAACAGTCTTTTTAAAGACAGTGATCAAACATTTAATGGATTCTTCTTTCAAGTGACTAGCCTTATAATAACATTTCTAAGAATAATCAAACATTTAGTAAATTCTTCTTTCAAGCGGTTAACAGGAACTCCATGTAGCGTCGTATACAGTCGTTGCTCTAGTCTTCACAAGTGTTTTTTAATTCTGCGTTAATTCCTAGCTCACTTGCGAAGGCTGCTCTACCTCGACGAAAGGAATGGCCAGAGAAGAACAAAGGGCTCAGACATGCTTGTCAACATTTCCTGAGAAAAATCAAAAAACAAGATGTGAGTTGGTCACGTTAAAACCCAAATACCAGAGCATGATAAAGGCTGATATTGACATACTTGGGGGAGGAAGTAAAGGATGAACTAATAAATTGTGTATGCAGGCTAAAATGAGGATTATATACATATATATACTTGTAACAGTTCTGTTCCTGAAAGGAAGTGGGGAATAATTCTCTTGCATTGTTAGGTAGAAAAGAAAAGTACATAGTCCAATCCATTTAATGATAATGTAAGCGTTTTATTTCTTCAAATAACAGTTTTACAACTAAGGTTCGCTGATCGGGCTATGTCCATAGCAGACGGTAAAATAACAATTTCACTTACTTTCTAGCTTGTCTAGTATATAGCATTTAATCATATTTCTTCGATCAAACATGAGCTCAAAGTTCACAAATCTAAGCTCATTAAGTAGCTGAAACTCATTAATTCAATAACCCATCGCACAAAATTACTAGTTAACTGTATCCTACTTCGCATTTCAAACAGTTCAAATCGTTTCCAAAACCTTGAAGGTCTCTACTACTAAGTCTGTTTGTTTGTAATTAAGCACAAAGCTACACAATGGGCTATCTGTGCTCTGCCCACCACGGGTATCGAAACCGGGATTCTAGCGTTGTAAGCGAAAATATTTACTTTACCGCTGAGCTACTTCACAATAATAATAATAACAAAGGCACTGGGGGGGGGGGCACTACTAAGTCGGATACCACAATTATCTCCTTTAAAACAACAATACAAATATCTAAATGTGAAAAAAACATAGTTTACAATAATGTTTTAACAGTCTTTGTGTTAAAAACAAGCTCCATAAGTCTTTATCTAAAATAATGTTAGCGTTCTAACATTTGACTTGAAATTCAAATTCTTGTGTGTACAATCCAGTACTGAGGACACAACACAAGATTGAAAACAATAGAATAGACTTACCTGTTGTTGAGTCTCGATAATGAGGTGCGATCCCATTAACTTACCTATTGGACGTTTCCACTTGCACGCTCACATCTAAGTAAACAATATCCTATAACTTGTGAATAGTCTTAAAAATATGATTTAGAAATTTCAAAATTTATTTTTCTGTCACATTCTGTAATTACCCTATTGATTAATAGTGTAGAAAACCAGACATGCCCTTAGCAATATTTATATTCTGCTTATACTTATATATTTCTCATCTCGCACGAATTTCTAGAGGCTAAGCATAGGTTCAGCACATTAATGCTTCAGTTAACCCTTCCGTGATTTGCCCGTGATAACTCCATGTTTCAAAAAATATTTACCCTTGTTAATTCGTGCAAACCATTTTTTGATGTATTTTTAATTATTGCCCTAATACATCATGTTATCATGTATTACGATAAGCTATTAAAAAACGAAATAGAGAAAAAAAAACTGACAAGGAAGGGGTTAAAAGCTTTGAAAATGCGCTATAGTACCGCGTATACATCTTATTTGTAATTGGGTATTGAATAACTAACAAATTGAATGTTTTTTTAAAACTATCCATTTCGTAAAAGAAGTATTGCTTTCAGTTATTGATCTTCAAATTAATAATACTGAATGGTTTTCTAACTAGTAAATCAAACAACAATAATATTTGTGTATACATATGTTTAATTATTATCCAGCTTATTTGGTATTTCTTTCCTCATTTACGAATGAGGGACTTCAATAATTACTATTTTAACAATCTAAGATTCATTTAAAGTATTTAGGCGTTAGATTTCCACTGAAACTCACTTGAAGTTCATAATGCGTATATAAAAGAAAATTACAAACTTTATCGTATTGTGATGAGAATATGAAAAAAACAAAACCAGTTTAACTTCGATTTGTTCAATGGTTTACTGTTTTACAAAACACAGATAAATTATAATATTCTCCTTACTGTTATTAAAGAATTACCATACAACCGGGAATAATTCAGAATAAGTAGAGTTATAAGAATACGTAGCACGTGAATGAATATTTCTTTCCTTTCCTTAGATGGCTCTTTGTTTCGTGGGTTTGTTTGTTTTGGATTTTGTGCAAAACTACACAGGACCTATCTGCGCTAACCATTTCTAATTTTGAACTGATAGAATAGAGATAAAGCAGGTAGACAATATCACTTACCGCCATCTCTTGGGTTTTGACAATTTCTCTTATAACACACCCATGGCCAAAAAAAAGACTGAACGCAATTTTAAAGCACCAGGAGGTGAACATTGTATTCTCACATAGCAGTCCATTCGCTAATCACAAAGGCACGTGGGGCCACGATATAACCTGGACAATAGCAACTCTAAGACATACCCTTCATCTCCTTGCATAGTCAGAACAGTAACAAGTGTGAGACATGAAATGGTTTCCGACCTTCTCAGTTCCTTCTCCTGGATTAAGAGTGATATAGTTACGTAAGCATATTTGTAGAAAACGCTTTGCTCATACACGCTTACACACACAATATACATCAACTAACGAACTCACGGATTCTCTAACCAACTAAGATTCTTGAAGTCTAATTTTGAGGCTGTCATTTCATTTACCGATCGCCCCCTCCCCCAGTGGACAACGGTATGCCTGCTGACTTACAACGCTAGAAACCAGTTTTCGATACCCTTGGTGGGCAGAGCACAGATAGCCCATTGTATAGTTTGTGCTTAACTACAAACAAACAAACATTTACCTATCTCACGCATTTCTTAGTGCCCATTGACACATCATGGTGATTAGACGTGACACGCTAACCACAACATGAGAAGTGTCTATGATAAATAAAAAAGTTGCGTCTTTAACAGTCTCTGTACAATATTTATTGTTATGGCGTTGGATTTAAATACAGCATACATTTTGTTGCACGAAACTCATAAACATTACAGTGGTGTGAAAATGCCAAGTAGTATTAAACGTCGGACGCAATCAAAGACAGATGAGATAAAATTATGCCAAATAGTGTTAACGTAAACAAGAACAGGTAACGTAAAACGATGCCAAGTGGCGTTGGACGCAATCAGAAACGGGTATGTTAAGATGATGTCAAGTGGTGATAGACGCAATCATAAGCAGGTAAGATAAAATTATGCCAAATAGTGTTAACGTAAACAAGAACAGGTAACATAAAACGATGGCAAGTGGCGTTGGACGCAATTAGAAACGGGTACGATAAGATGATGTCAAGTGGTGATAGACGCAATCATAAGCAGGTGAGATAAAACAATTCCAGGTGGTGTTGGACGCAATCAGAAGTGGTTAAGATAAAATAATATTTTATTACAATTTAAGGCTTTTACCTAAGTAAGATTTGTTTTAGAACATGTACGACGTTTCGATCACTGGTGCGATCATTCTCAAGTACACAAGTTTTAAAAACAAATCTTACTTACCTGTAATAAAATATATTTAACCAGTAAGTAAACTCAAAACGAAACTAAGATAAAATAATGTAACAATCATAAGCAGGTAAGATAAAATGATGCCAAATAGTGTTAACGTAAACAGGAACAGGTAACATAAAACGATGCCAAGTAGTATTAAACGTCAGACGCAATCAAAGACAGATGAGATAAAATTATGCCAAATAGTGTTAACGTAAACACGAACAGGTAACATAAAACGATGCCAAGTAGTATTAAACGTCGGACGCAATCAGAGACAGGTAAGATAAAATTATGCCAAATAGTGTTAACGTAAACAGGAACAGGTAACATAAAACGCGATGCCAAGTGGCGTTGGACGCAATCAGAAACGGGTACGATAAGATGAAGTCAAGTGGTGACAGACGTTAACGTAAACAGGAACAGGTAACATAAAACTGACAAACATCGGCTGTGTTAGAATCTAATGGATTAATCTTCTTTCAAACTAATCTATGATTACTGATGTTTTGACGGAATACTGACAAACATTGGTTATGCTAGAACCTAGTGGATTAACCTTCTTAGAATTAAGTAAGATTTAGAGCATTCTAGACAATTTTACATGTGTTAGATTCTTGTGGATTATCCCTCTTACAATTAGGTGAGGTTTTAGAGTATTCTAGACAATTTTACATGTGTTAGATTCTTGTGGATTATCCCTCTTACAATTAGGTGAGGTTTTAGAGTATTCTAGACAATTTTACATGTGTTAGATTCTTGTGGATTGACCTTCTTACAATTAGATGAGGTTTTAGAGTATTCTAGATTATTTTACATGTCCAGAAGTAGATTCCTAGTTAATTAATTGTTCTTGTTACTGCTGAAGCTGCATCACGGTGCTATTAGATCGAAAGTGGGTGTATTGTTGCCCAAGAATCTGCTAAATAATCAGCAATCAATAAAAGATTTTAGTAGGCTTGTAATGTAATCGTGTATTATTTCATAACTAAGTCTAGTCAGGAATTTTCAGGTTATTCTTACATGTAAAAACAGCTTATTTTTGTATGTCATACTTTTCGCTGTCAATATCAGCTGAATTAGCGCATAAACAAGATAAACGTAGAATAGCAGTAGAAATAATGGATTTCTTTAAAGGATAAAAACATTAAAGATTTTGATTCGAGTTGTTTTATTTAAGTAGCTTTTAAATATTCGTGTCACGTGGAGCTGAAAGTAATCATAAACAGATAAGATAAAATGATACTAAGTAGTGTCAGACGCAATCAAAGGCAAGAAAGATAAAATGATGCCAAGTAGTATTAAACATCGGACGCAATCAGAGACAGGTAAGATAAAATGATGCCAAATAGTGTTAACGTAAACAGGAACAGGTAAGATAAAATGATGCCAAATAGTTATTCCCTCAAAACGTCAGTAACCATATATT
>NW_013666379.1:368649-377943 GCF_000517525.1 Limulus polyphemus | reverse complement strand
ATTAGTTTGTAAGAAGATTAATCCATTAGATTCTAACACAGCCGATGTTTGTCAGTATTCCCTCAAAACGTCAGTATTCGTAGATTAGTTTGTAAGAAGATTAATCCATTAGATTCTAACACAGCCGATGTTTGTCAGTATTCCCTCAAAACGTCAGTATTCGTAGATTAGTTTGTAAGAAGATTAATCCACTAGATTCCAACACAGCCGATGTTTGTCAGTATTCCCTCAAAACGTCAGTATTCGTAGATTAGTTTGTATGAAGATTAATCCATTAGATTCTAACACAGCCGATGTTTACCAATATTCCCTCAAAACGTCAGTAATCATAAATTAGCTTCTAAGAAGATTAATCCACAATTAATATTTGTATTTCCTCAAAACAAGAGTACTAAATTTCTTATTATTTTTCATGATCTCCGCTTTGCTATGTAGACACTAATTTTCATATATTACTCAGACCTAAGTCTGTGTCTCCGTCCTTAATACGTTTTAACATATTTTCGTCTTCCATTACTATATAACTAGAACTAAATAAGACAATGTTATCACTAGTACAAAAGCCAACATTATAACGCCCCTACGACTGAAAGGGAGAATATGTTTGGTGGGATGGGGATTCGAACCCGCGACCCTCAGATTGCGAGTCGAGCGTTCTAACCACCGTGCCATGCCAGGCCAACAAAAACGTTTTTCGTGATATAAATATTGAGAAGTCGTTGCTTTTTGTATCGACACGGTCAATCCCACTAGTCGTTGGTAAAAGAGTAGCCCAAGAGTTGGCGGTGGGTGGTGATGACTAGTTGCCTTCCCTCTAGTCTTTCGTTACTAAATTAGGGACTTCTAGCGCAGATAACCTTCGTGTAGCTTTGCACGAAATTTATAATAAACAAACAAACCAGTGTTTTTGTAATACTATTTTATTAAGCATGTTATTAGAAGTTAAAATCAAACAGATGACCTTCTAAATTTCCACGAAAATCAAATACCTAACGACACGACTCAGCAGTGTCTCTCTCTGATACTCACAAGGACGTGTCAGCATGACGCACACCCTTACAAAAACTAAGCGTAAAACATACCAGACAGAGAGTGACTGCTTGTACCCGGATCTAACACTTGGGGATTTTGCTATTGAAACATTTAACCTTTAAAATCCAGTTTTGATGTGTGTGTATGTAATAAAACTCAAAGCATAATTGAACTAGTTAAGCTAAATATTTATTTTACGCTTCTTTGGCATTAAGTAAATAAAGTGTTTTCTTCAAAAGATGATCCGTTTACTTCCAGCTCCTCAATGGCTCTGCGGAAGTCGGAAGGCTTACAACGCTAAAAAAGCGGGTTTCGATGCCTGTGGTGGGCACAAACACAGATAGATCATTCTGTAGCTTTGCGCTTGACAACAAACAAAGCAAAAAACAAACGTATTTAAATATTTCGAGGCTTTTGATTGGAAAGATGTTACACATAAATAAAGTATTCCTAGAGATGTTAACCAAATATTGAGGGAAAATTCTGAAAAAAACAAAAAAATCAAATACTGTTTTGTGACATATTTCATCATTGTGTAATACGCTTCAGTCATTTCATGAGGAGTCTTTGTAATAAGTTTGTGGGAAATTCGGAATAAAAGAAGTAGTGAGTTATGTAACTAACGCAAATTTCTTAATGATGAGTTTTAAGCTCTCTTTTAGTTCTTTAAGTATCATCACATAAGCGCTTATAAACCAAAATATCCTTTAAAGAATCAAGTATTGAATATTGTATATATAAGAGAATGTATGACGTAGAGGCCTAAAGCATTCTTTGATTGGCTGTACCCTCTGCTGTAGACTGCAGTTTCGCCTATTCAAGAGCTCATCAGCACAGCTTGGACCAGAAAAGAAATACCCTCAGGTCTCTTATAATGGTGAAGTGTGTATAATATCTATGTAGTTTTCAGTTCGCTTTACTTCATCATATAAGTTAGTTTATATGATTAGATAAAACAGATTCAAAATGTCAAATATCGAATAGTTTTATTTTCTTTGTGAGTGCATACACATTTCTAGCTAAAAGCATACCTCCCCCTCCCCTTACTGCTCTGATTACTTCCATATTGTGTTCGTGCTTGTATGATCCCTCTTGTAGAAAAAAAACAACTAAGGTTTGAAATATCTTTGGGAAAATTTACTTTCATAGAACTCATTGTTATTTAGATGATTTTGTTTCAAAAGACCTAAAACTGGTTATAGAAATGTGGTTCATCATATTGAAAATCCACACAAAGAAAGAGATTAGTGTTAGTTTAGAAGTCTACGTATTCGTTTTCCTCATATACAGTGGACAAACTTTGAACACCCAGTGAAACTATTACTAGCAATGACACACAACATTGAAACACGTGTCAGTCTCCAGCAGAAGCTTGTAGCATAAGGCAATTAGACTCCTGTACTATACAATATTGTCATCATGCAGTTGCTATGCTGCAGTCGCAACCGCCGTGTGCTTACGTATGTACAAGTGAGACTTTTTTTCTCGTTTTCGCGACAAACTGAACGCGGCAAACAACCAGGGACACGTAACAACCACCCAACAAAATCGCACGATCTAGCTAAGGTGTGAAAAGTCAGCTGTATTCATTTCTGCTCGCTGACCAATAATTATCTTAAAAATTATTTCAAACTTCCCTAATTTAGTTAACCATTATAATCTTGGTTGTTGAAATATTAAGTAATTAAACATTATTCACCTTGGCTTCTTATTAACGTGTACCGTTTGTCGTTGCCAAGAAACGCTGCGTGCAGGAAACTACAAAAAAAAAAACAAAAAACGTCAGTGGCTCTAGTTACCTTATTTAATTTCTTAGTTTGTGTGAGATATGTACATTTTGTTAATTATTTTAAACAATTTAGAACAAAGTTAGATTTTGTTATGTGTCCAAACTACATATTGCCTCTTCAAAAGTATGTAAAAAAAAAAGTAACGCTACCTACTGTAACTGCAGTATTACATACAAAAAGGTACTCGTTTTGTATTATTATTTTTATTTTAACTAACAAAACTTCAAGTGTTTTTTTTTCTTGGAAATCCTCTACACTCCGGTGTTTCCCGCCTTGGCAATACGTGCAAATTGTATTGTGCTTCTTGAAAACTGTACATCGTACTGTTAGTTGCACAGAACTTATATATAGACATAAAATAAAACTGTAAAATAAAGTACATTGTTATAGCTACATTCCCCCTCACATCCAGCTTTAAGCCAAGGCAAGCAAGGCAGCAACCTACGGACCCCTCTCTAAGGGGTGGGGGACCTGCATAGATATTTTCTATGAATGATTCTTAAATCTTAATAATAAAGCCGATAAACCATATGGTTGACCCATTATGAAAGTATCATATCGTTATGTTGTGTAATTTCCGTCACTTTTTGTTATACAGGCGAATACTATGAGGAGCCCGCACATTATATGATTCCTAGAGCCCCACAGTAACTAAGGTCAGATCTGCTTTCCCCTCATTTTTCAGAATCTGTATCAGAGTAGGTCAACACCTGGCACTCGGGGTCACTTATCAAATATTACATGTTGTGAAGGGCTTTTTTATCGTGATCTAGATCCTTTTCGGGATCTGGGAGGGTCAGATTCGATATCTATCTCTTCCTCCCACCTGCACTGATATTTTATTATCACTGTTAAATGATGAAAATTTCATAAATAAGGATGCTGTATTCATGTAATATCACTGACATAATTAAAATCAGGGTTATTCACATGTTGTGTCACATAGTGCATATTTTGTTTCCAATTTACGCGGATGAAATTACATCAAAGTTCATGTCATATTATTAATTATTTCACTTCATTTCTGTAGCAATGCCCTTAATTTCACTTCTTAACCCCCCCCCTCTTCCTATGGACGATGGTTGGGAGTGTCATTTTGGGTCAGTGATACCTTGCTCGAAATTCAGAAGCTAAAATTGGCTCAAATTGGCTACTCCTGCTCTATTTGCCAGAATCATTGTTAGTTTTAACAAGAAACATTTTTGAGAGTCCGGATCTTTATTAACATTTAACCTAAAGTTTTTGTTTTTGTTTTTTCAGGTTTCGGACATTCCGCATTCAAAAGAGTGGTTATTTTTGGACGTATTGAAATCAACTTAGTGAAAACAAATGGTGAGAAAATTTCACTCATAGGAACAGTGGAGCATTTATCTCCCTGAAATTTCGATTCGAAAGAAATCTTGGAAATGAAATCAAAAATTTCAATTATAAATATTCAAACTTATAACTGTTGTTTCAAATAGTATAACGCAAAATATATTATGTTCTTTTCATGTTATTTTAATCATGTTATTAATATTGCTAGTGTATTCTCTCGTGCATTCTGTAAAATTTTCGCGTAGATTCACACAGGATTAGACAGGGGCGAAAACATTTTAGACGGATTAGAGCACATTAGATGTCGAGTATAAGTGATAATAACTAAACTAAAATGATTTGTGAAGAGTAAGAAAGTTTTTCTATTTCTAGTGTTATATTACAGTAGGTTATATTATAGCTAATCCTAACAAGGCCATTGGTTTAACCAAGATATTTATCCTAGGTCCTGAGAAGCATAGGGTTGGAAGCTAGGCCTTCTTTTGCGTCTTTGATCAGGTTAGGTCTAGCTAAACCACGTTTAAAACTGGTATTCTGTGATCTGCTTGATTCAAAATTGTGTTAAATGGTATTCATCGGAGAGCAGGCTGGTATTGCTAACACTGAAGGCACTGATTCTGATCCATCAAAGCCTCAAATTATGGGGGAGGAATTATTACCAGACTTTCCTCCTTTTACATTTCCTTAACATATATATCCCGAAGAAGGAACAAAAAACTTAAAACCTCTTCCAATCCCCATTGGTCTTTTACATTCTTATAAAGTTAATGTCAGCAGTATAACCAACTTTCACTGGCTAGTGCTTTGAAGTAGGTGATTCCTGTATCAGAAATACTTTAAGTTCGAAAGCTTCTTGATGAAGATATTGTAGTTGAAGTAGCCACAACAAAATATACTCAACCCATTTTACACCATTCTCAGCGAGGTGGTTGGTCAATAAAAGTTGGATTTCCTCGCTAGATTAGAGAAATAGTGGGTAATTTCTGGTACTTCAACAACTAACATTCGTGTTTTCAATTTACATACAAAACCAATTAACTCATTAAGTAGCATTTTAGAAATTAAATAACTTACCAGGAGGAATAAGAACAATCCTTTTGATACTTTGACAGTGGTAATCAATTCCTCTTTAACGTAATTGCCAGGTCATGTTATCATCAGATTTCAGTGTTTTCCTATAAGCTCTACATAAATAATTCTGTCCAGTGTTATAGCTACTGTTGATTTTGGACAAATAAAAGCTCACTGTCGCGGTCATATCAGATGGTTGAAATGTAAAGACGTCCACAAAACTTCTGGCTATGATAAATAATCTTCAAGCTGTGTTAATTGTGGTTGAGCTCACTGCACTAATTTTTCACCGTGTCTGGTTCATCTAGAAGCCAATGTACTAAAACGTTTCACAATAGAATGCCTAGAGTTTGAGATTCCATGATACATGAGATCAACATTAAATGGATACTGAAGCTCCTCATACTGCTGATGTTTGTGAAAATTGGTTAAAACTCCAATTGGAGTTTCTATTTTTTTGGTTATGCTATTCACAGTTTAGATTTGAATTTTCCAACTCGAGACTTGAGGGTAGAATCTGGCTCAAAAGGCAATTCCGAACAGCCCACCTATCTTAAGTAAAAAATATAAACGTGGACCCTGTTTGCTGAAACAAAATGACAGTTGAAAAAATTTTAATTATGACATTATAGACGAATGATGGAGATCGTGTACATAGGAAGAAAACTACAGAGGAAGTAAAGACAAAAAGGCAACTGCTGGATGTATGTGGGAATTGGGAAGATGTGCTATTTTGGGCCTATAATTAGATCTGAGGGTTTGTTTGTTTGTTTGTTTGTTGAATTTCGCGCAAAGCTACACGAGGGCTATCTGCGCTAGCCGTCCCTAATTTAGCAGTGTAAGACTAGAGGGAAGGCAGCTAGTCATCACCACCCACCGCCAATTCTTGGGCTACTCTTTTACCAACGAATAGTGGGATTGACCGTCACATTATAACGCCCCCACGGCTGAAAGGGCGAGCATGTTTGGTGGGATGGGGATTCGAACCCGCGACCCTCAGATTGCGAGGCGAGCGCCTTAACCACCTGGCCATGCCGGGCCAGATCTGAGGGAAGGTTAGCAGAGTTTCTGATGGGTAAAATTACAATACGAAGAGCGAGAGGTACGCAGAATCTCACTAGACTCAATAAAATTAGAAAAATGGAATGGAAATAAGAAGCTCAAATTAGGAAAGTTAGTGTGGGCAGTGAGGAATAAGGAACAATGGAGAACTGTATCGTCGATCTTCTGAATTGAGGAGGACACCGTGATTGATTTAGTGACTCTATTACTCTTGTGATAGGTGTTTTGCATGGATAACTAATGGCTGGTCCTGAGACTGCACTCAAAATAATATGTAACCCTCCACTAGCAAAGAGTTGTAAGCCCTAGCCTGGATCACTCAGCTTGGAGTCACAGAGGACTCTGTTCTTATAATTCGAATAAACATTACTTATTTTCCAGTTAGTATCTAAGAAGTTTCTCTTCTTAAATATTAACTCATTAATATTTTAAGAAGTTAATTTCAAGTTGCTCTTTCGCCTTTGTTCTTAATGTATGCTCTTATGTGGGAATTAAATTATTTTCACTCCTGTATGGTTATGATCATATGACTGTCATAAGTTGTTAAGGCCTTCCTTGATAAGTATAAATTGATTCTTTTGAATGATAGTTCTCCCACTAGACTTAATATTGGAAATGGTAAGCCAAGTTCCTTGACTGTATTATTATTACTTGTGTTTAATTAAATATTGATCTTAACTAAATTCTCTCTTTGTTACCTGTAAATTTTCTCCAAATCTCTCTCGTATGAAATAAGAGGATTACAAAGATGTGATCTCACTTTATCCACCTTTCTTCTGCTCTCAAAAATGATGAACTATTTTGTATCTATTATTGTTATTGATGTACGTTTTTAAAGTTTTCGTGAGCAGAACTCTAACATTTCTTTTCTTTGAAATACTGAATGTAAACCGTTTAGTTACTGTACATCGGCAAGCATATCAGGTTCTCGTTTGGCGATTCTTTCAGGATAGTTTGTAACTTTATGGATCAAGTAAAGCCAAAATCCACAGATAAGTTCTTCTCCATAAAACATTTTATTAAAGGGATGTTTGATTCAGATTTCACAAAGATTATTCTCTTTTTTTTTCTGGTTCGGAAGATGGTTTGAAGGTTTTTCAATGTTCGCTCTGTTTCATGTAATCAGAGCTGCATCCACAAAGGCTACTTACTGAGTAGGCTGTAGACCAGGGGATTGTTTTTATTAACTTTGTGAATTCCCAGACTTTCATCTGTCATCCTACTCGTAACCAGATTTCTTCTCTATGAATTACCTTTTTAGAGATCTCTCAACATTTTATTAATGATGCATTTTATGAACTGGAATTACAAGTTATTCTTTACTAAAGAGAATCGTCTTTGGGACCTTATAGGATTTTTTATCCCATGATGCCACATCTTAATGGCCAATCCAGGAATTTTCTCTTGGCTTTATATAAGTAGAAATGGGTTTTGGTAGATTGACCATGGAAATGAAAACATGTTTATGTCATCCCTATTCTTAAGCTTGGCAAATATCTTTTCCTTTTGTCACCATACCAGCTTATTTCTCTGTCTTCTTAGATTGTCAGAGTTATGGAACATATAAAAAAAACTTTCGTTTCTTTTAGTCTCCTTTGGGCACCACTGACAGTTGTTTCTCCAACGAAGTAGGTTTCACAAGGGTAGAAGTATTATTGGTTATTTCGCTTACAGAAGTCTACCACCTTGCCATTGGGCACTCATGGTTATATTGTTACAATGTTTCTTGTAATTGAAGCAGTCCTTAATGCCTATTTTTTAAATAATCAATATCTTGGCTACAAAGAGCATTCCTTGTAATGACTTCAATTCTAGTTGTATGGTTTACCTTCTCAGTTAATATTCAAAATTTTCGTTCTTCGACTAGATCTTATATATTCAGGGGATACATCAAGGACCCAAATTTGTCCTATATTGCTTAGTGTCATGGATGGTTATCTGTCGTACTTGTGCTTCATCAAGGCTAATCCTGAAAGAAACTGTCTTAATTTACTGACTTGAAGCTCACACCGCTCTTCATGTTATACCAAACTTAACTAATGCTTTTAATGCTTGGAGACGGCTTGAATGGGTAATGAAGAAGAACTTTAATATAAGTTTAACATAACAGCAAATGTACAACGTTTCGACAAGGTTTTATCATCACCAGGTACAAACATTATTAGTCTCAAAGTGGGTTCCTCGTCATCGAATTTAATTAATGCTTTAATATTCTTTCTGAAAGCTTTTTTCGCATATGAAGTCTGTAATACAAAACCTTAGAATTTTGGCAATAGGTTATCCAATCCTTGAATTTCAGTAGATTTTATATTTTAGTGTGCATAAATCCCCTTGGAGTTAGAACCTAATCCTCAAATCCACCAGGATCGAGAGAGAAACAATTAATACAGTAAGTGATGAAATGAAAGAGATTTAAGGCTGCGAGAGGAAAATTTTCAGTTGCTTTGCGGGGAATATTTTTTCTGCATTTGGACATGTGCATGTATCGTTGATGAGTCTCTGAAAAGTTAATGTATTTAATTCACTTAAGATTTTTATTACAATTTTTAACACGTCAGACTTTTTTTTTCCGTTCTGTCTGACTGTAATTACTGAATGGCGAGCGAAGAAAATATAATAAAAAATCCCCCCCTACAGTTTTTCAGGAGGCACCGATGTTCATGCTCGTTGTAAAAAAAAAAATCAATCAATTTTTATATATGAATTGTAAGGCGTTGGTTGGGTTTGAATTTCTCGTAAAGCTACACGAGGGCTATCTACGCTAGCCGTCCATAATTTAGCAGTGAAAGCCAAGAGGGAAGGCGTCATCACCACCCACCGCCAACTCTTGGGCTACTCCTTTACCAACGAATAGTGGGATTGACCGTCACTTTATAACTACCCCCCCCCCATGGCTGAAAGGGCGAGCATGTTTGGTGGGATGGGGATTCGAACTCACGACCCTTAGATGGAAAGTCAAGTTCCCTAACCACCTGACAATGCTGGATCTTATTGTCTTCAGTTTAGACAAAATAGCCGGGCA
>NW_013666379.1:357951-367741 GCF_000517525.1 Limulus polyphemus | reverse complement strand
TGCCTTCCCTCTCGTCTTACACTGCTAAATTAGGGACGGCTAGCGCGAAATTAAAAAACAAACAAATTAGACAAAGTAATAAAAGGGGGGAAGGTTAAAACAATACGGATTTAAAGGGGTTCTATAACCTGTAGCACGTAAACAACAACTCATGTTGTCTAGCGAATCATAAAACAACCACACCCTTAATAATAATAATAATAAAAACTGTTACAAAGCCTAGTTTTTCTGTCTGAAGAACAATAAAAAGCTCTCCAACACCGAGTATGGAAAATCACAACTGAAAACAAGCTTGACTTGCCAAAATCTTGTTGTCACATATTTTCGTGTTTTTTTTTGTTGTTTTGTTTTGTTTTGTTTTTTCGTACTGGTTATATGATCCAAGAGTTCTGGGAAATTCGCTGCGACAGAGATTAAGTCTTAATTATTTAAATAAATTTTATGAAGTGGTTTTATTAATATATTGACTAAATGAGAAACAGGACATTGTAGCCTGCGTATGAATTCAAATACACACCATTTGATTTTTACCGTTAAACTGATTAATAGTCAGAGAACCTTTTCATAAAGCAATGCTTTTCCCGCTCTCGAGGTTAACGTCTAAAGCGTGCTTTTCAGATATTTTCCATCTCGAGGTTGGTGCTTATGTAGGGGCCGTCCAGTAAGTTTGGACTGCTTGCGTGAAGCAGAGGCGGCATATGCAGGTCCGAAATCGAGGTGCAAATGAACGTTAATGATACCTTAGAAAGCTGCCGCCTCGAGCTGTGTGCTTATAAGGGATGGGGAGTATAGATGCCCCAGTTGTATCACTCACACTCAAAAACAGCTGAAAATAACTAGTGGACTTGATATTAAATCCTCAGATTTAAATGTAATTTTAGTATATTTGTAGCTTTTTACGAATGTATTTAAGAATTTTCATGATTTATCATTTCTTTTTTTATTATTGACTTGGAATATTTACTGTTTCTACAACTAGTTTTGTTTTTTAAAGCTGAATTATCAAGTATTTTCATAAAGAAAAATACAGGAGTACATACAGAAATTTGAAAAGGGTGTTTCTAAGGCAGGCATATCCAAATACAATGCTTTTAAAGATTTGTTTGTTTTTCTGCTGCCAGTAGATGCATTGGTGCGTTACTAGTGTAATACAAGAGCAGAATTCAATATGTCGATAAGGGAAGCTCTCCTATCTAAGCATTTTAAACTAAACTGTAATTATTTTTAGAGCCACGAAAACTACAATTGTAATATTGAAATAACAACATTGTTTTTTTGTTTTATATATTTAATTTTCGGTCTACGATAACATACTTTTCAGAAATTATTTTTGAAAAATTCCAATTTTATGTGTGGAAGTAATCAAGACTGTAAATGTTTAACAGCTTATATTTTAACAGTTGCACGTATACCCTACAAATGCGAAACAAATATGCATATATAATCTACAGAAACAAACAAACGCTATGAATAGTAATTGCAAGAAAACTTTGATTTTTTTAAATAAAAAAGTGCAAATATATATTTTAAAAATATTCCCAAAACAAAAATACAGGTTATACTCAAAAGCTTTCTACTCCTTTTGCCCTCAAACCGAATCTCAAACGTCCCTGTTGAGGCCATTTAGAAATTATAGAAAACATTTCTTTACATAAAGAACCATGGGTGTCTGGAACAAACTGCATAGCCATGTCGTTGAAGTTGAGTCTCTAGGATCCTCCAACAACCAGCTTAATGTGATTCTTGGATCATTCAAATGAGCAAGATGGGCCATGGGATCCTTCAACAACCAACTTAATGCATCAACCAAATGAGCAAGATGGGCCAAATGGCTTCTTCTCATTTGCAAATTTTCTTATGTTCTTATTTGGCAATCTTAATCCATTCTATAGTTGAGGTTAGTTATCCTTAGCTTTTTGGACTTTGCTGAACGGGCTGGTAACTCCTCAGTGCTTGGTGAAGGTAACCCTGCTTGCTCATTACTTCTTTTCCCAAATTTCCCACTTACACTTCTTGCAGTCTGACAAATTGACAGTGAACTCCTCTCTTTTCTTTTGCGTGTTTCTGTCACTATTTTTCTGGACTTCAGTACCGGATTCAACACACTAGCCTTGTTTCTGAATAGTTTAGTTATTTATCTGTGCTAAGATTAATTTGATACATCATTGGTGATTACGAAGGACGTTTTAGTCATTACTTCTGAGAACGTGGCTACAAAAAATACTGTCCAGCAATGTCAGTTTTCTGTACCCACTGTCCATATGACCTATATGAAAAATATTTCTTAGTACCACTGCCAATAACATTTATTTTTCACAGATTTAGCAATGAGGGCTGTGCCGTTTCCGAATGTCAAGAAAATCACTCCATCATACAGCTAGCTATGCAGTCAACGACGATGTTGGTATAGAAGACGGCAATAAATGGGAATTAACAGAAATGGCGTTCGCCACCTGGTGGAGGCATTATAAACTACAATCAAATGTCTTATACGGTTTACATATATAATAATACATGAAACATCACAGTTTTCGAAAAGTTTCTGAGATTGAAAACTTTGTTTATTTGTAATTAATCACAAAGCTACCCAACGGGCTATCTGTGCTCTGCCCACCACAGGTATCGAAACCCAATTTCTAGCGTTGTAAGCCCGCAGACATACCGCTGTGCCACTGGGAGGGCGATTGAAAACTCCCACTCTTGCAATTATTAAGAATCGCGCACTCTAGAAATGTCTATGTTCTGTTTTATGCTAGCTTCATTTATACAAAGGCGTAAGATCTTTGATAAATTATCATTATTATTTTACATTTGATATTTCTTATGTTCAGAAATGACAAACCAGAAAGTTATCAGATCTGTTTTATGAGGGTGAAAACTACGTAGTCTACAAAATTATCGTTGTTTGAACAGCGTTTGAAACTGCCTTATTTTACTCGAAAATCACCGATCAATTAGTAATACTTCAGTCTTAGCAGATGGGGGTTTTCTACTAGGCTGTCTTCATGTGCGTGTTAAATTTTCACAAATTCACTCACATGCTATAAAGTGCGTGAGTTAAATTTTTTAACATTTTTTTTGTTGAATTTCGCGCAAAGCTACTCGAGAGCCTATTTATGCTAGCCGTCATTTATATTGAAATGATAGACTAGAGGGAAGGCAGCTAGGCAACACCACTGCCAACTCTTGGGTTACTTTTTACCAATGAATAATGGGATTAATCGAACATTATAACGCCCCCAAGGCTGAAAGAGAGAGCATGTTCAATGCTATGGCTCGATCCTGAGAACCATAAATTGCGAGTCGAGCGCCTTAACTAATAGACCATGACAGGCCCTACGCATGCGTCAAGAAAAAAAAAACAACTTAAAAACTATGTACTAGTTATAAACGTATTTTGCCTTTATTATTATTATACTTCTCTGTTTAGTGTTATTGACGGTGGCTAAGGGTTAAGTTTGATAACTTATAACGCTAGAACTCGGGTTTCGATACCCGTTATGAGCAGAGTTTTGCGCTTAGCAACAAACAAACATATTATTTTTTACGCTTTAAATACACACACGCACAGATGCGATTAAGGATGAAAGGTTGGTAATGGAAGAATCGATTTGCTATTTATTTTATTATATGGTGGTGTTCCGTTTTATTTTTTGATTTACAAACAAGAGGGAATCCTCAATAGCCGCGGCACTTGAAATTATTTTAGGCACGATTAGAGTAAATTAATCTATGAGACCTTGGGCGTGGTCAAATACATCAATCGAAAGGGTTGGACCTCCTGAGTCCAAAACTATAATTATATCTCAGATCGCTCAAGATATGACGGAGCTATGAGTTAAAAGTTTGGACTTGAAAAAAAAAAACACCAAAAAACTTAGAGCCGCTCTATGAACCGATTTGCCGCGGCTAAAAAACTGTTGAAGTCAGGTCATTGGATTGAACATTACACAGAAAATCCTGATGCACTGTTTAAAATATATTTGATTAGATGTGTCATGCAGATCAATGAAAACTAACTTTTAAATGTTGATTGCAGAAAGGTTTATTGAAATATATTATATTCTGTTCAGCGACTCTTTTTTTGTTTCAACATATATGTGTGTTACTTCATTATTTTTATTTCTTCTATTATTTTCTCGTGGCCTTTTTTTTTACAACATCTTTATTTCTCCGTCCTTAACTTTCCCTTTCCCTATTCTATACCTTTGCCCTGTTCTCTTTCCACTTATATTGCTTTTCACGTCTTACAATCCCTCCTTATTTTTCACACCCTTTTACCCTGTCGTATAACTTATGCTGTTGTTCCTTTTCTAACTACTTAATTACACGTGTTCGTAAGGACAAGTATTGAAACAAGAAACTGACAACGAATGCTGAACTCTTCACATGACGTTAACTAACATTTCAAATTTCTGTTTATATCAACCCAAACTGCGCTACCTGCTGCTCAGGTTAAGTTAGGTAACGTATACTTGAATCTGAATCGGGGTAGCACCCATTCATTTCCTGGCTGGTACTGCATGCGCTGAAGCACGTGAGCAGGTGGTTTAATTACCAGGGTTGAAGGGTGGGGTACCATAGTGTGCAGATTAGTTAGCATGCATGTGACCTCAAATCGGGCAACCATGTTAATGATAAGACGATCCCTCAGCCATGAAAGACCCAGGTCAAGCGTCCACCCTTAGCGGCGAGGTGGAATACCAGTAATTTGTAAATCTGATCTCACTAACGTTCCAGCAGAATGGAAATTACTACTATCTTTTGTCTAAAAAACTTGAAAAAAATACCCAAGGTTGGAAATGGCAGAGAAGCATTACGTCGTACTCTACAACAACACCCTTTACTTTATTTCAAATAAGAATGATAAAACTTTTCCTCAGAGGTTTCTCGAAACGTTCAGACCAACCTTCTGCACCTTACAAAATTAGGCGCATTTATCCACGTAGCATTGATACCACAGATATGCAAATCACTGGGATAAGTAATTGCTGATGAAACTTCCAGCGATTATACTCGTAACTTGGATCATTAGTCTTAGTCTAGGGATGATATCTGAAGACGTTTCGAAATCCGTTGCTAGGGAAGGAAGCGGAGGTACACTTTTTTTTTTTTTAACGTGGAACTACTTTATATATGTAAAATCTGTCGCGTTTGTCTAAGAATTTTCATGCTAAACTACACAAACGTTTATCTATGCTAGCTGTCCCTAATCTTGATTTGATAGACTAGAGGGAAGGCAAATACTCATCACCACTCACCGCCAACTCTTGGGCTGCACTTGCTTGATCGAATAGTAACATTCTGGACCATCATTCTTATAGCACACCCAGGACCACGAAGTTTCGTAGGCGTGTTTTGAAGCAACGTTACATGAACCATGAATCATTAGATTCATAAACCGAGCACGCTAATCATAAATTATCCCCGGTTCATAACATCTGTCGCAGTAAAACGATAAACATACATCTTAAAGACTGATTAAAGTGAACTTAATTACGGTTTCTTTTTAAACAATTTCCAATTAAGAAAAGCCATGATCAGACGTTTATTCAGTAAAGTATTTTTAAAATCCTCTTATACTTTGATATGTGATCAGAATTATAAATTATAGTCAGTCCACATATTTAGAGCCTTTATTGCAAATACTAATTTGTTTGACTTAAAATACTAGAAACTGACACGTGCAACTTTTTCATTTTATTATTTAATAATTTTATTGTTTTCGATAAAACTCAGATTTCAGCTTAGTTCGTTTACACAGAAAAAAAAAATTAACTCGAAAACATGTCAAGAAATCGAGTTAGTTCACCCGAGTAGATAAGACTAACATTGGCTGTCTCAGGATTGAACTATTATATCTAAAAATGCGCATGATGAATGCGTCGTCGTAAAACGACCTCAATCTGGTCTATCGCAAAGTTTTAAAATGTATTATGATTGATGAGTATTTAGGTTTGAGAAAATGAAACAGTAACGTACAAAGGTTGAGTACGTTTATTGAAGTAATTTTGGAGCCTTATCACGTCGTTACAGTCCATGTCGCCACGTCCGGTCATGCTTAACTTGACGACCGTTTATCCTGAGATTAGTCCTACTGCTAAGTTTCCATTGCAAAAGTATTCTCTCTAAATAGTGTCGAAGGACGATGGTTCCTAGCGCTCGTATCAAAAGACCGATCTCACACAACTTTACAGAGTACGTTCGGAAAACTGACCGTATGTCTTCGAATAGAATAGCATGAATATACGTTCCAATGTCCCTCTGTTTGAGGAAATGCGACGGTTGAAAGGATATGTCATCCTTCTTGTTAATGTTGCATCTGGTGCAAGATAACGCACTTTGCTTACCACGGCTAGGGTGCGACCTGTTACAAGCGTCTTTCCGTGTGGTCCTGTTGTCTTAAGCTGATCCATATTCCTGCGTTTTTCCAATGCCGTTAAGTATAAGAGAAAATCTAAATACGAGATCTAAAAACATCTGTAAGGTCTGAATTAATGAATATATTGCGATGGAAAAGGACTGTTACATACCCTTCCCAAAAGCGATCAATTTTCAATAGCATCAGGCTACCTACAAAACAAGAAACAATGTCAAGATGTAGTCTCGATACATTCCGTTCCACCGCAACTGTATATGGGCTGTAGTTGTTACGTGACTTGCTCATTTGCATATTCAAGCTCGTTTTAATATAATGTACTCAACCTTCTGTAACGTTACAGTATGGCTATAGAACCCGATTCTCTCTTTCTTAGACCTTAAACTATCGATTTTAATAGTGTAACTATGTGGAAGGTACTAAAATCTGAAACGAAAATGAAAGTAATTTATCGAATTCAAAGAAATACTCTTATTGGATAAATTATTGTGGCAGTGTTTTGATACAATAGAAAACTAAATCTAAGAAAAGCATAAGGAAATGTCAAAACAAAGTTGAAATATTACGAGGAAGGATAGAACCAAGATTAATCTCCACCATGACAAAGGCATCAAGTCAGACGTCTTACTAAAGTCCCTACAGAATTTTACAGAGCACTAGAAGCATCACGGTTATAGAATTAAAAACAATACTTGAGAAGACCCTAAGCTATAACAACATGGATACATTGCGTTTATCTTGCCACTCTAAGTCAGAATCTAGGTTCGTTAGAAATATGATGCAAAACACAATTGAAATAAAGTTATCAGATTGGTGTGAATAGAAAAAGAACCTTAATAAATTTTATATTTTGCTTATGACGTCCGTGCTATTAGAGGATGATTCGATATATTATTTACTTTTCTATATATATATATATATATATCAGCAGCTGCTACAATCTTTATTTATCAGAACCTTGGACCGTGTTCAGAGATATATGTTATCAGTAGCTGCTACAACCTTTTTTATCAGAACCTTGGAACGTGTTCAGAGATATATGTTATCAGTAGCTGCTGCAACCTTTATTTATCAGAACCTTGGACCGTGTTCAGAGATATATGTTATCAGTAGCTGCTACAACCTTTTTTTATCAGAACCTTGGAACGTGTTCAGAGATATATGTTATCAGTAGCTGTTACAACCTTTATTTATCAGAACCTTGGACCGTGTTCAGAGATATATGTTATCAGTAGCTGCTAAAACCTTTTTTATCAGAACCTTGGAACGTGTTCAGAGATATATGTTATCAGTAGCTGCTACAACCTTTTTTATCAGAACCTTGGAACGTGTTCAGAGATATATGTTATCAGTAGCTGTTACAACCTTTATTTATCAGAACCTTGGAACGTGTTCAGAGATATATGTTCAGTATGATAACGAGAGCCATTCAATCTTATAAAGAAATTGTAATGTAAACGAAAGAAGTCAGTTTTAGAAGCCACCTAAAATGAATTACATGTTTAAAGCACAGTGTATAACATACAAATAGTTCTTATTTGTGGCAGTAAATTGTTACATCATTCAAGCAACCCTCAAACGTTTTTTGTTTCATGCTTCTCAGTAACTTTAGCCAACTTTAAAGATTTAGCGGTTGAGATATTTGACCAAATGCGCTTTGTTTTTTGGTTATTGTTTTAGCGGAGAGCTACACAATGGGACATCATCAACGATCTGTCCAATGCGAGGAATCGAATCCCAGATTTTAGAGTGACACACCGGGAGGGGGGGACGATTAGACAGAATAAGTTCAACTAGATATTAAAAACCAATTTGTTGAAAACCTAATGTTCACCAATCAGAATACAAAAGTCCCACTCCGGTGGTTCAGAGGTATGCTTAAGGGCTGATAGCAGTAAATTTAGGATTCGAACCCTATGATAGGCTCAGAATATATAGCTCATTGTACACATTTGAGCTTACAAAAATCAATAAATAGCATTTAAATTAATTTTATAATATTTTATATAAGCCTAAAAAATAAAAATAAATAGAGGGAGAAAAATAAAAGCTTGTTAAAAACCAAGCTCCACACAACAAATGGTCCTTGTTTGCCTTGTTTCCAAGCCTAGTTGAACATAACGCAATATAATATTCACAACATGAACTCTGTAAACGACGGAAACTGAAAGGGAAACTTTTAGTGTATTTGAAAATATTTAATTTACAATTCCTATCACACATATAGCGTGCATTTTCACGTGCTACGTGACACGTTGTAAAATGCACTCAGTGAAGAAACACATGTCGTGTGCAATAAACCGTCTTGATTGTCTCGTGACGGCTATGAATGATGAATGAAAGTACGAGCTCACAGCCAGGGGGAGAGGAAGGGGAGATAGCTGAGCTTTGTGAAAATAACAATAAATAAATCGTAATTAGCGTGAAACTTATAATGAAGTGTGTCAAACAGGCACAAGCTAAATATTGTATGTAAATAAGATATTATTATATTAGAACGAGCAATATCACTATTTTCTAATATTTGTATATCAAGATGCAACGTTTCCTTCCGATATAGTTAGTCGGATGTTTCCGAATAAACTAATCATTGGTTTATTATGTACTACAGTACCTTAGTTACGTTTTTGTTTTAAACTGTCACAATATATTAATAACGTCAAACTGTTTTTAATACGTACACATTACATGAGAATAGTTCACATAATAAACAGTTGAGAGACAAACAAGTAATTAGATTAGAAAAATATGAGAAAGAAATATGTTTGTTTGTTTGTAGTTAAACACAAAGCTACACAATGGGCTATCTGTGCTGTACCCACCACGGGTATCGAAACCCGATTTTTAGCGTTATAAGCGAAAATATTTACTTTACCGCTGAGCTACTTCACAATAATAATAATAACACAAGCCTGCCATTGTCTTGAAATATTTACATGATTTACAGTAATTCCTGAACGCTGAATCCGAAAATGCTAACCATTTTTCTCCATCACGTACAGATTTTTCACAAAACGTCATATGTACTTTTATAATAAGTGGATCATTTTCATTAAAATCGGGTTTGTTATGCTTAAAATGTTGACAACCACTGGCTATAGATTTCTCTAGACCAATCGCGAAGTGAGAGTCTTATCGATCGTTCTAAAACCCACGAGAAACACACCGCTAGTATATAAACAATTAAAAGACCGCATGACCTGTCATTTCTGGATAGTATTTGTTTGTGCGTGCACTTTCACATTATTTTTTCTTTTCAATGTTATTTATTCGTCGCTATGGGAACAAGAGGCTGTGTAATTGACCCAAACATATTTGTGGTAAATTTGATCTAAGTAAAAGTTTTTTCTTTCCGATTTGCAAAAAAAAAAAAAAATCCTCACCCGATAGAAAAAAATGAATATTATTTTC
>NW_013666379.1:334684-356953 GCF_000517525.1 Limulus polyphemus | reverse complement strand
TCCCCGTCCCACCAAACATGCTCGCCCTTTCAGCCGTGGGGGCGTTATAATGTGACGGGCAATCCCACTATTCGTTGGTACAAGAGTTGGCGGTGGGTGGTGATGACTAGCTGCCTTACACTGCTAAATTAGGGACGGCTAGCGCAGATATCCCTAGTGTAGCTTTGCGCGAAAATTCAAACTAAACAAAGTTAGAGATCGGACAATTAGAAATTCTCTTCCTGAGTGATTAACAATAACTTTTTAAACTTCTTCAAGTAACTTAACTATATGAATCACCTTCTTATGTCCTGCTGACAAATATATTTGTTATATGGTATGATTGGGGCAATTAATACTGCTTTTTAACTTTACATTTGCAATCTTTTTTTTTAATTTTATATTATTTCTGCTGTTCTTAATCTCCTATTAGATGTCGACTCTATAAATATGCATGCACGGGAGGATTTCAACAGTTCTATCTCGAGAAATTACAGCCTGCCTCCTTCTATTTCATGATGAATGTTTAGGCGTGTGCCATCTGGTAGAGACTCGTTTTGTCAAGCAGAAAATTACAGTGTTTATTGGTTATCTTCGTCATGAACGTTAGACCAGGTCTGAAGACAGACTCATACAAATACAGGTTATATTTCAAGAAATACAAGCATACAGAAATATGTATACTAAGCGCGTGCACATACACGTGTGTTTGATATATATATATATATATCCAGTATATTTCCATCTGTCCTCCTTTCTTCTTAAACGTTTATTTTTGTGATGCTATTACCTAAATGAAAAATTGTTGCCTAAATGTTTTTTCTAGTTTGCATGTAGGATGCAATTCGAGCTAGTTTTATACTGTTAAAAGACTCAGATTAACATAACTTTGATTTGTATTGTTCAAATAAAAATTGAGACCCAAACTGCATCTACTGAAAAGAAAATAAGGTTTTTAAAATCTGAATGTCACTTTTTGCAACACAGGGACTGAACAACCAGGTCAGAGACACCAATGTTCAGGCAGAGGTGATCAATGAAAGGTACTCTTAACTGAATAGCGGGATTGACTGTTACTATTTTTATAAGGCGTCCATAGCTGGAAATTGGGGGTGTGTTTAACGGGATATTACCGCCTAGAACCTTAGACCCTTTGAACCACAGCCGGCCACGCTAGCCACTAGAATAAACATGCTCAAAAACAACTATTAAGATCAGTTTATTCTGGTATTTACATTTCATGTGATATTTATTTTACAAAACGCTTACATAAACTTGGAGTATTTCAATTTTTCTTTTATTTACTTTCAGGTAATCTTGTTATGAAGTGATGGAAATGATAATTTTAAGGTCTAGGAATGTCTACATTCTCTTAGTTCACCAACTAAGTCTAGCATTTAAGATTAGACTAATGAATCGAAATCACATTTCACTACTTGACACTGACATCGTTTAATGATAGAATTCGGGATTCGATTCCTGCGTGAACGTAGCGCAGACTAATACTGGTTGGAGACGACTTGAATGGGTAGTGAAGAAAAACCTTAATATAAGTTTAACATAACAACAAATGTACAACGTTTCGACAAGGTTTTGTCATCATCAGGTGTAGCGCAGACTGTGTATATTTTTGATAAAACAAACCAAACCATTCTCTACAACACATTATTCGAAAATTATCAAATGTCGGTTTATAATCGACTAAAAACATGCCTATAGTTACAAGAATTCAATACAGGGTTTTTCGTAAAATATGAACCCATTCAAATTAAAGCGGAACACACAGCTTAGTTAGTGATAGTTTTACTGAACTGGGGACGTCATTATTAGCATCCTGTGCTACATAAACTTATTTGAAAATCTAATTCTACATAATAAACGTTTACTATAACTTCTAGCTATTATCTGTTAGATATTAAGCACGTCTTCATATTTTGTTACAATCCTTGTTAGTAATGAGGTCAAATTAAGAACAGTTTCTTTTTTCAGAAAACTATGATGCCAACTCTCAGTAGACGTCGAATTGCTGATAGTGATATATGTGTGTGTGTGTTGGTGTTGGTGCAGAGAATATCTTTTGTGTTCTTGAGATTTGTAAATAGCAAAAATAAAATAAAATTTTAACGGGAAGTAGGGATCTTTGGTTATTCGTAGAATTACTATAAGAAGTATCCAAAACAAAATAAATGCCGCAATAAAAAAATACACAAACAAGTAAAGTGATACTAGTTGGATAGATTTTATAACGATTTTCAATCCTTACTTTGGCCTACAGATAAGCGTATATAACTACCAAGTAGGGATTAAATTATATAAATTTGTGATTGTGGTTTTAATTCTTGTTTCATTACTTTTTTGTAGCAGGATCCTATTTCATTTTAAAATTTATAATTTTTTAATACTCTTGTTTATTTATTTTTTCATGTTATACTTGTATAAAATATATTTTACCTTTAGAAACTGTCACGTGTCTATCCATCGATGTCTAGCACCATCCGTTGGGTTGAAAATATATTTAAGTATGTTTGTTTGTTTGAAGTTAAGCACAAAGCTACACAATGGGCTATCTGTGCTCTGCCCACCACGAGTATAAAAACCCGGTTTCTAGCGTTGTAAGTCCGCAGACATACCGCTGTGCTACTG
This sequence comes from Limulus polyphemus, assembly GCF_000517525.1. Classification (NCBI taxonomy): domain Eukaryota; kingdom Metazoa; phylum Arthropoda; class Merostomata; order Xiphosura; family Limulidae; genus Limulus; species Limulus polyphemus. The sequence goes on along the minus strand of NW_013666379.1, from coordinate 354,331 downwards.
GGGGGCATTAAAGTATGTACATGATATGTTTATCATTTGTATTATATCTGTATATACATATGTGTGTGTGTGTGTGTATATGTGTGGATTTTTATCAGAATATCAAAAGCGAATACCCACAGACCAGTCAAGTAAGCTGGAGAAATCTTGTAGCGATAGTCCGAGCCGTCTAGGCGCTAGCCTCGATGACGTGATCAGGTAGGTAGGTAGTAGACGAAAAAGTTGTTGTTTTAGAAATGTTTAAATTGTATCTTGGAAATGTTAGCGATCCTTTTAGCGTATAATTAGCATATATGCGCATAATATATCATAACCAATACTTTGAATGGTAGGTTTTTCGCTTAGGAATTCTATAGGGTGGCTTTTCGGCGCGTGAATTAGGTGAAATCCTTGTCGATCCCTACTATTAAGTACTATCGTACTTAAATGGCTTAGAAACAGAACAATTTTGTTTTTGTTTTTATTTCATGCGAAGTTACTCGAGGGCTATCTGCGCTAGCCGTCCCTAATTTTGAAGCGATGGACTAGAGGGAAGGCAGTTAGTCAACACTTCCCCCGCCAATTCTTGGTCTACTCTTTACTAACGAATAGTGGGATTCATTGTAACATTATAACACCCCTATGGCTGAAATAAAGAGCATGTTCGATGATGGTATTCGAACCCGTGACCCGCATATTGCAAATGCAATGCTCTACGTACCAATAACAGAATGAAAAAAATATAATATTACATAAATTTTAATTACATAATGTAGCTCTCTCTTGAAATATCACGATACAATGAACACAAACTATTGGGCAATTTGTGATGAAATAGCAAGAAAGCTGTAATGAAGATAAAAAATAACGTTGGCTAAACTGCCAGGCTAGAGACACTTAGGGTGTAGATGAGGTCTCATTTCTATCTAATGACCCGAGATAGTGAAGCCAGCCAACAGCACCCGGCGTCATAAGGGCTTTGTACACTTATTTGAACCGAATAACGGAATTGACAACTGCTTTTATGATGTACCCAGAGTTGAAAGTGCGGAACATGTTCAGCGGTTTCACTTGTCAAACATTGTACCCCTCGATCAGCAGCTTGAAACATTATCCGCTAGGCCACACCTAACCCTCTGTTTTAAAACTATATATATAAAAATCACACGAACTCAAAATAGGTGTAACCACAACTTAATCAAATAAAAGAAATATGCTTAACAAAAAGGTCGTTTAATGTAGCTAGTAAGCCTTTTCTTTATATAATCTGGCAGTTAAATGCTCTTTTTTTCTCTCGGATATTTCACTGAGAACAAGAAATGGCACGAGTTGGTTCTATTGTAGATCCCTTGATTTCAGAGCTGACGAGCCTTAGAGTGTGTAATATACAGAAAAAGAATTTCAAGCACTTTAAACCTGGGTTCGTTATAATGTTGACAGTAAGTCCCTTGAGTGAATGGTGGTGATGCTTTCCCTCTGGTCAGTAGCTCAAATTTAGGAACGACCATACCTAGGAAGGTAATTTTCTCATTTCCCTTACTCTTATTAATTAGTTGCAGAATTATTTAAGCATAACGTATCATTATCTCTCGTCTAATGATACCACCTTTCATCGCAATAATATTCTAGATTCAGCAGGACATAAGCTCACCATTTTTGTTTATTTGTCTGTTAAGCACAGAGTTACACAACGGGCTATCTTTTTCTGCCCACCACGAGTATAAAAACCAGGTTTTTAGCGTTTTAAACCTACAGATTTACCGCTACTGGGGAAGGGGGGCAAAAGCTCAACAAAATATTTGAAGTTGTCGAGTTCAATTCAAGTCCATTCGCGATGGGACATGGACTACACGTAGATGTCTGTGGACGAATATCGTGGCAAATATTACATTCAAGGTCCTTCCAGCTCTGTTATGTATAATATCCGGTGGTTTTGCTGGTGAAGGAAGATTATTTTAATAGTACTAGCATAGTGGTTTGTTGATTATCATCTTGAAAGGGCTCCTGTTTATCAGGGTTTAAAATCAACGTTGTGGTGGTTGGAATTATCGAAGTGTCATTCACGTTTTTAAAAGAATTAAAGAAACCAACCCCTAAACGAAAACATTTCCTACCCCATTACACTTCATCCAGAAGCTTGAGCTTCTGTTAAGGAGACAAAGCTTGTGTGGTTATCTTATTTTTACTTTATAGGGAGTACAGAAATCGGTAAAATAATCTTCTATTTATTCATTGTCAATAGAATTTGTTCAGTGTGCAAGTGTAGCCGTTGAAAGAATAGGTTAACTGGGACAAGGTAAGATGTTTGTTGCACTTTATGTGGCTAACCAGTTGTAATTTCCCAAGGTTTGTCCTCAAAAGATGGTGAGCACATTTTATTTTACTAGGATTCCCCTTTCGACTACTGCCTTGCACAAAATGTTTTGGATATCGCCACTTTTACTAGACAGCCTCCCACATCATACCCCTTTGAAAATCTGATAAATCGTTTTTCTTACCTAATGTTTCATAGTTTGTTTCTTTTGAATTTTCTGCAAAGCTACACAAGGGCTATATGCACTAGCCGTCCCTAATTTAGCAACGAAAGGCTAGAGGAAAGGCAGCTAGTCATCACCACCCACCGCCAACTCTTGGGCTACTCTTTTACCAATGAATAGTGGGATTGACCATCATATTATAATACCCCCACAGTTGAAATGGCGAGCATGTTTGGTGGGACGGGGATTCGAACCATTGACCTACAGATTGCGAATGAAGCGACTCAGCCACCTAGCCATGTTTTATAGATTACTTAATTATATGACTAAATATCTATGTTTGTTGAGCCAATAAATCATCTGATACTTCACATGGTCGATACATATTGTAATAAACTAGCAGAGACCCGCAAAACATATGCGGTCAAATTAGCATCTTTATCGCAACAATACTTCTTTAAATACAAGAATTCTAAAATAATACAAAAAAAAAAAATTCTAATCGTAGACACCGAAATTCATAAGTCCACTTGTCTTAGTCTTAGCTAATGTTAAGCATTTAGTCTAGTTGAGCTAAATTATCACTAAATAAATCTACAATGCTATTCTACGACCTAAAGCTATACCGTTTTTCAAAAAAAACCTGATAAGCTTTCAATAGGTTGTTTTACAAAATGTCTGCTAAAGTATATTTACATCCACCATTTGTTTACACCTGCTGAAATGAAGTGCGCGCGCATGCGCATTTAGATATTAAGATGCATTTGCAGGTGAGACAAAAACTGAGTATTATTATAATAAAAGCTTGAGGAGGGGCCTAAAAAAGTGGGTAATCAGGGTAATTTCAAAATGATTCTAAGTTATCTTGCTTTCGTATATCAAGATAACTGCTGCCGTTTAAATCATGTAGGAATATTAAATGCTTCAAACTAAAAATCTATTCACTGATAAGTTGACATACAACTGTCTTTCTTTAAACTAAAATTTAATGAACTTAAACGTAATGAATGGTTTTAACTCGCCAATTTTTGCCATAAATACTGTGGAAAACTATGTATAATATTTCTGAGAAATAACCGTTCTAAAGCTATAATAAATGTGACCTTTGACACCAATGGTGTCTTATAACAGATCATCTCAAAGACAAACTCTGCACGAAGCATAGTGAAAAACTGGCAATGACCTGATTGAATTTGTGATTGTTAGATTAATATATATATAACAGATTTTTGATAATACAGAAACTCCCATGATGCTGGTGAAAGGTCGAGGGTCAAAGTTAACTGAAAAAAAGTACGTGTATAGGGCTTTTGTCCGGTGTATGAAGACTTTCGAGAAGGTTGACACTTGTGGCTGTTCTTTGTTTAACTGCAACAAATGTTGAATGCTCTTATCTGTTCGTAAGTTCGTAAATTTCATACAATGTATCGCTAATAATTACACAGAGAACACTAAACATCCTGTTATATTCAAGCTAATCGATCTGTTCAAACTTTTTTTCCATATAACTAATAACTCCTCTATAGTTCTAACATTAATGTTAAAATACTATAATTTCACTAGATTTTTATCCCTAACGTAAAATATGATAATTTCTAAAATAAGTCATAATTTTCCAATCACTATAGTTCATCTGTATTTTTGATACTAACGTGAAAACATGCAGTGATTTGATAGAGAATAGTAAAAAAAAAACAGCGGAAAGCGGATCTTTTGTAATCATGAACGAAATCCAACCTATACACACCTAGGTCTTACTGACGGCCAAAGGATCAATACATTTACACGGGTAAATGTCAGGACTTTAGGCCTAACGGTATTAAAACAAATCAATTAGGTCTCCACAACAAATCCCTCGCCATCTAGTCTCCCGCCCCACTACTCAGCATTTTGCCCCTTGCCCCTACCGACCTGTAATTCTCACGCAAATGAGCCTGCTCCCACCAGCAACACTTGCCAATAATGAAATTACGGCTCATTGAAACTGATCGTGGCAAGATGGGGCTGATATAAGCACGCGCGGAAGAGCTGAGAGGGACGCTTACGTGCCAATAATTCCACCCAGAACCCACTAAAGTCGGGCACGTACATGATATTTTTCAGTGAAGTCGCGCGACCATACCTAAATTAATAGATTTGTTGGGTTTTTTTCTAGAATAAATTGATAATACTCATGGTGCTGTAAACGAAGTATGAACCTGCCGCACCAGGAAGAGTTTGATATATTTAAATTAAACGATTGTTTCCGGATATTTGTAAGAACAACGGACGTGTTACGTTACGTGTTCAATGAAGGAGTGATTTTGGTCAGACAAACTATAATTGTTGTTTTCTATTAACTAATCGATTTCATATATTTAATTTGTTCCATTTTGAAGTGTTTTTCTGATGAGGGAACCATGCGTGGCCTAGTGGTTTATTGTGCATTGACTGCAATGGTCTACGTTTCTTAGCCGGAAAAAAAAAAGCGCCCCGCTCGTCATTTTCTTCCTGTGGTCCACCATGAGAACGACAGTCAATCTCACTATTTTGATCTGATAGTAGCGCCCAAAATTTGGCGGTGGGTGCTAATCACTAGCTGCCTATCCAATAGGCTAACAGTTCAACATTCGGGACTATTATGCATATGTAGTCATTGTTTAAGATTTCTCGAAAAATCAAAGGATCGGCAACAACAAAGTTTTCTAGTACAGAAATGAGATATTTAGCTAAATTGGACATTATTTAAGAAGAAATTTAAAAATTTCTCTACTATGAACATAAAAAAGTATAGAATAAAAACGTTACCAAGTATCTTCCTCTAATTATAGAATGAGATATCTTGATACAATGACTTAGGCTATAAACTTACACCAAATACTATCACATTAGCTGTTGTTGTTAAAAACATCATATTGTGGTGTTACATAGCTTTCAAGCCATCAAAACGTTCTGTAACAAAATCATCACCCATAAATAAGAAAAGTTATGTAGTCGTTTAAAACTGTGACCTTTTTTCATCTTGAGCTGCCTTAGAAAAGTCTCTAAATTGTTGTCTCCCATCTCCTACTGTTAGCATGACGAGTAGAGAATGTCTACGACTGTTTTATATAAACTGTGAACTGTAACTGTTAAATGAACAAGAAAAGACTGTCTACAACTGTTTTATACGAACTGTTAACTGCTACTATTAGAAGAACAAGTAGAGACTGTCTACGACTTTTTTATATAAACTGTTAACTGCTACTGTTAGATTAAAGTAGAGACTGTCTACGAATGTATTATATAAACTGTTAACTGCTACTATTAGAGTAACGAGTAGAGACTGTCAACGATTGTTTTATAAGAAATGTTAACTGTTACAGTTTGATGAACAAATAGAGATTGTCTACGACGATTTTATAGAAACTTTTAAATGAACATGTAGAGATTGTCTACGACTATTCTATAGAAACTGTTAACTGCCACTGTTAGATTCACAAGTGTAAAGTGTCTAGAGACTGTCTACGACTGTTTTATAGAAACTGTTAGATGAACTAGTAGAGGTTGTCTACGACGGTTTTATAGAAACTGTTAGATAAACAAATAGAGATTGTCTACCACTTTTTTTTTATAAAACCTTTTAAATGAGCAATTAGAAATTGTCTATGACTATTTTATAAAAACGTTTAGATGAACAAGTAGAGATTGCCAACGAATATTTTATAGAAACTGTTTAGATGAACGAGTAGAAGTTGTCTACGACTGTTTTATAGAATCTGTTAATTGCCACTGTTAGATTAACAAGTAGAGAGTGTCTGCAAATGTTTTATATATAATGTTAACTGCTACTGTTAGATGAATGAGTATAGACTGCCTAGAGAATGTCTATCACTGTTTGATATCGACTGTTATCTCTGACTGTTAGGTGAACAAATAGAGCTTGTCTACGACTAATTTACAAAAACTGTTAGATGAACAAGTAGAGATTATCTACGACTATTTTACAAAAACTGTTAGATGAACAAGTAGAGATTGTCTACGACTGTTTTATAGAGACTGTTAGATGAACAAGGAGGATTGTCTACGATTGCTTTATTCTAAAATGACGTCAAAATTGTTACAAGAAAAATGTTTTCTGTTTGTGTTAACTTGAAAGTCTTATCTTCGACAGCTTAATGGAAATTGGTGACTTTTTGTATAGATAGAAATTATTGTTCATAGTTATGAAGTGAGACATCTAGCTGGAAGTTTTTGAAACTGTAACATTTAGCTTAATGACATAGTTTGTGAAAGTTATATGTAAAATGAACGCAGCCTTGTAATTTCAGTTGTGTGGGCGTAATAAGTAAGGCAGTCATTCCCGCTATTCGGTTAAATGTAATAGGCGTGTGCTGATGACTTGTTGCCCTTCTCTGAACCTTGGGCCTCTGACCTTGCCGCTTAGCACATCCGTTGCATGTGCATACTAGCTTAAAAACATCAAATATAGATAATATTTTGTTGGGACACTGAATATTAACGTAACGCTGATTATTCCTCAACAAAAATACAATAAAACTGATGTACAATATGTGGTATAAATATTTACAGAGACTGGGGGTTTGAGGGTGCTTAGGTTTTTACTTTTATATACCTCGCCTATTCTAATGCTCACTTCATATATTGTCAAACTGTTACAATTATTATCATCACGAAAAATAAAAGGAAAATTCTTCATTTCAACTACAGTTAAAGATAGTTGTAAATATTAAATCGTAATATCATTTTTATAATATTGTATTTGGTTGTTGTGGTTGTCTACCATATTTTTGTGAATGATTTTATTAACTTTTACAGTTCTTACTGATACACTCCTCAGTGGCTCAGCAATAAACTTTAAGATTTATAACACTAAAATGCAGACTTCAATCCCTGCAGTGGTGCAACGCAGATAGCTTATGATGCATCTTTTTGTCTAAGAACAAAGAAACAATTACTTAATGACAGAACCCCCTACAGAAATGACATTTACTATATTTAGTTAAAGTATATGGCAGATTCGAAGAAGCGAAATAGACTTTTCGATAGCTTGTAACACAAAAACCAGAATGTGCACATCCCCCATGTTGTTTTCGTTACTATATATATAACCGATGACGTATCTGGTGCCTTTGTTACATTGATTTCTTTCAATACCATCTATATTAGGTCTCAGTCAACACAAACTTTCAACTTCTACATGAAAGCAACAACAAAAGTTCAATGTACACACGTGAAAGATGAAAAGAAGACGTTCGTGCATTGAACTCATCTACAATCTCACATATCAAAAACACGGGGTTTGTACGATTAATGATGGTGGCTAAGCCTAACACAAACACATACGCGAGTAAGTAAATGGTGATGCATTGTGTATAGACGTGTTATGAAGGGTAATAAGAGAATTTCAAAGGGTGGATAAAACGCCTACTCTATACTTGTAAATCATTCTCTCTGTAGTACAAACTAGTGATTTCATCGTAAGTATAGAACTCGGATAAAGATCTCATGCAACAGGTGTATTTATCTAGATAAACTTCCAGCTACACCAAAAAAAAAATCTTACAAAATATCTAAGTAAGTTTTACAAAACTATGCTATAAAAAAGATCGAAGTGCTATTTCAGATGTAATTCACTAATTTTCACAACATCACTCACACATACACACACATATATTACTTAAGCTAGCTAACGCCAAGAGATAAACTTAAAGTTGTATCATATTGTTACAATAGCAATGTGTATAAAGATGAAAGATCATTGAAAATATTCGACCTTTTTTTTTCTAATGAGAATACGTAAAATGAAAGCAAAGCTGTTATTCTTTAATCAGCACTCATATAAATCTAGTTTTGCACCATTACACATATTAAGTTTTATGTTTTAAGTTCTCTTATTCATAATCAAGATACCATTCTCCATTTTTAGCCGCGGCATAACGGCTCATAGAATGGCTCTAAGTGTTTTTGTACAAACTTTTAGGTCATAGCTCCTTCATCTCTTGCCCGATATGAGCTCTTATTACAGTCTTGAACTCAGGAGGTCAAAGCCTTTCGATTGATGCATTTGATCACACCCAAGGCCTCATAGAGTAATTTATTCTAATCGTGCCTAAAAGAATTTCAATTTGAGGGTAGGCTGGTAGAGATCCTGATGAGTAATAAAATTGAATCTGGTAAACGCGCGCTGCACAAAAATATAGCTAATAAAAAGGAAAATAAAAGGTCTCATAGATTAATTTACTCTAATCCTGTCTAAAAGAATTTCAAGTGCCGCGCCTGTTGAGGATTCCCTCTTGTTTCTCTAATCAGCGCTCATATAGACCTAATTTTGCAACATTATACATATTACTTTAAATCAAAAACCATGTTTGAATTTTTTTGTTCATAATCGAGATATCCTTCTCTATTTTTTAATTTAGTCGATTACCTTTAGGAGGTACTTATAGAAACTAGAAACATTAGTTTTACTGCCAGAAAATACTGTTCGAGGCTACTTATAGAAACTAGAAACATGAGTTTTACTGCCAGAAAATACTGTTCAAGGTTACGTCTTGGGAAATAACAGCATGATTTTGCTACAAATGATTTATAAAACAACCTGTAACTATACACTGCAAAAAATATGTGTAACATGCTGTGTAACCTATCAAACCGTGTAAATTTATCCGGTTACACTGAAACTGTGTATAGTCACACTTTTTACAGTGTAAGCTTTGCTATTACACAAAACACTTGTAATTTTTCAGAATACTCTAAGCTAACTTATATATATATAGTAGTGTTCGTATAAGTTAAACTGTGTATATAGAACATCATTATGAATTATCAATAGTTAGAATGCAATAAATTATAGTATAAGCGAATGCATACATATCAGTAATGTTTAAAACAGCTGAAAAGTATTTAGCTTTCAATAACCGTTTTCCCCAACTAAATACAAACACATCGTATTGCATGAGGTACGGAGTTCTCACAATGCATAAGAGATTTAAGAGACTTCAATCTGTTCGTACATGTAACACTCACATTATCGTTTCGGTTTCACAGAGAACCCTCTTTTTTAAGTGCTATTTAGGTGACGTAAAGATAATGGGGTCTAGCATGGCCTGGTGGTTAGGGTGCTCGACTCGCCATCTGTGGGACGCGGGTTGAAATCCCTTTCGCCGAACGTACTCGCCTTTACAGACGTGTGGGCGTGATAACGTTGGTAAAAGAATAGCCCAAGAGTTGGCAGTGGGTTGTATTGAGTAGTTGCCTTCACTCTCCTATTTCCCTGTTAAATAAGGGACGACTACCTGGAGAGGAAATGGCCGCCACCAGGCAAAATCTGCCCAAGAATCACCGATGATGCCTCAACATTTAAGGTGCCCCAACGGTCATTAGCGGTCTGGGGACTCAAAAACAAAACCAAAGATATGATGAATTTCAAATGAGTTGTCTCTGTGATACTTTCTAATCGCGATAGCTAACTTAGAGCTGTTAAGTTTAATATCAGTGATGTACAGATGTCTATACACGCACATCCACAATTATCTTTGAAATACGCTAAACGTTCGTTAATGTACTGTTATACATAGAAAATTACGGAAGAGGTAAGAAGAAATGAGTGGAGGATTCCAAGACTGAAGATAAAACACTCGATAAGACAAGGTAAAACACGAGCGTAGCGATAATCATGTGCATACCCCTCAGAGCAGAAAGAAGAAAGATTATTTCTTACTTAAAATACCAGGGGAGCTTAGATATCATCTCCCTTATCGTGAACGGCATCGCCTACCTAGTTTTCTTTCATTCTGCCCACTGTATATAGACTCACCAGGATTCCGTTCAGCGGGCCCGCTAACCACGTAAGTAGGTAGAGATGAAATAGGTGCTTTAGGTAAACTGACTTGAATTCGTTATTGTTTTGCGCATATTCCAGTGGCGTTAAGGTGTAACGTTATTCACTATACATCTTCGTCTCGAATGACGTTTTAAGAGTATCGACCTACGATAAACATCTTTCACTATTTCGCGGAGTTTTAGTTAAATTGGGTTAAGAATTTTAATTGAGCAAATTCCTTATGCACGTACGTGTATAAAACAAAGAATAAAGCGATTTTTTTGTTAGTTTGTCGAAAGATATGTAACTTAAACCTCGAATGAAATAATGAAACATGTGCACCGAACGTTTATATGATATATTCCGGTAAGGAAGGTATTCGCGTCACAACTGATAACCAATCAAAAACAACAACCTCATTTACATTTAATACCGTTATTACATTACTTCGAAGAAAAACTTATTTAGATGTAGTGATGTTGCTATGTGTCATCCACTACTTGAGATGGTACTCGTGTACAGCGTGGATGTACACATCATCACATACGTTTTTCATGTCATACTGAATCAACGTCTCTTCTAACAAACAAGTAAGACCTATACGCATCATTTATCACCCACTGGAAATAGTGAGAGTGCGAGCAAGCAATTCAAAGTGTTGATGTGTGTGTGTGTATATATATTATATATATATATACACGTAAGTTTACTCTATGTCTCGTACCTTTTGCTAAAGTGGATATCGGTGAGATTTGCTGTATGGATAACAGGCATAGAAACATCCCTAGACCAGGAATGAAGGTGATTATTTCTATCAAGATTACTGTACTGAAGACTGTGCTTGATAAAGACGTGGTAGTGTATCAAGGAGAACGCCTATGGCTTTGTGTACAGGACCAAATGTTTTACTAAATAAAGGGCATTGGCACAAGTCTTTTAAATGGTGGAACGCTAGACTACTTATGTGTCTGAAAAAACAACCCTATACCGAATGAAAACAGAAATTCAAGTGATGTTATAAGATAAACAGACCATCAAGCACTTGCTTACCCTTATTTTGTAAGTTAAGCTTCTGTGATATTCTAAAACAAAACCCTATGAAAATTCAGCCTTGGTCTAGAGCAACGTGGACCACAAGACCCAATTTTAGTCCCTGAACGACGTTTCTCAACGGTCTTAAAATTTCCTATCAATTCATTAACTGATGTATTAAAATAAAAGCTCGGATTGTTTTTTGTAACATCGTGTATTATAAGAGAAAAATATGATAAAAAACCCGAAAGTTAACATATCTCTGTTTCATCCTACCTGTAATGACGATGCTATAGGTAACCTTACCTGTTTTGGACACACCTACTTCTTTCTACCACTGATCACGTGTTATACGTACTCTGTCATGTCACGTAACACATATACTTTATCCTATCCCTGAACACGGTGTTATAAGTGACTCTTGTCATGCATCTGATACTGTTATTTCATTCTACCTCCGAAGATGGTGCTACAGGTAATTCCTGTCATGTTATATGACACCTGTGCTTCATCCTACATCTCATTACAATGTTTTAAGAAACCCTGTCATATTATTTGATATCACTGCTTCATCCTTCCTCTGACCACGGTGTTACAGGTAATCCTGTCATGTTATGGACACATCTACCTCATCCTATCACCACGGTGTTATTATTAACCCTTGTCACGTTATTTGATACCGCTGCTTTATTATAGCTCTAATTACATTACGGTCATATTATTTGATACTGCTACTTAATCATACCTTTGCTCACCTTGTTTTAAGTAACCTCTGATCACGGTGTTACAGGTAGCACTGTTATGTCATTTAATATCGCTCCTTCATCCTACCTCTGACCACGGTGTAGAGTTAACTCTATCTTGTTATGTGACATCTGTGCTTCTTCTTACCTTTGATCACGGTGTTATAAGTAACCCTTGTCACGTATTCTATGCCGCTACTTCATCCTACCTCTGATCACGGTGTAGAGTTAACTCTATCTTGTTATGTGACATCTGTGCTTCTTCTTACCTCTGATCGCAGTGTTATAAGTATAACTTATGTTGCTATCTGGCACGACTGAGTGTGAGACTATCTCTCACTCGTAGTAATGATGCATTGTGTTAGTTGTTTTTATGTCAGCATTAACATTTCTGATTATGGTACTGAATGTGGGTGTATCTGTTTATGGTACTGACTGTGAGTGTGTCTGTTAATTGTGACAATAATGCACTCTTTTTTTAGCATTTGCTGTTATAACACGATTAAGATAGCTGATTATACTATTATCTGTTACTTCTACCTATCATATTGTCTATAACGTTTTTGTTTCGTGCTTTTGGCATTTTTGAATATGGTGTTAATTATAACATATGTTACAAATAACTCTGTCATCTACTTTTTATACCGCTTAATATTATGCAACATTAAATTATACAATAAGGACACTTTCTGTCAACTTGAATTATGGTGTTGTATGTTTCCTGTGACTACGTTGATATCTGTCACTGAGTACCATGTTATCTGTAACCCTACTGAAAAGGACACTTTCTGTCAACTTGAATTATGGTGTTGTCTGTTCCTATGATAACGTGATAACTGTCACTGAGTACCATGTTATCTGTAACCCTACTGAAAAAGACACGTTTTATCAACTTGAATTATGGTGTTGTCCTTTTTCCTATGAATACGTTGATAACTGTCATTGAGTACCATGTTATCTGTAACCCTACTAAGAAGGACATTTTTTGTCAACTTGAATTATGAGTCTGTTTCCTGTGATTTCTTTGATAACTATCATTGAGTACCATGTTATCTGTAACCCTACTAAGAAGGACATTTTTTGTCAACTTGAATTATGAGTCTGTTTCCTGTGAGTATGGCTTAGCTTTTCTCTTCTGAGACTGATACTTGCTCGTATTTATCTTTAGTTCTTTGTTAAGAATATTTTAAGGCAAAGACACGTGGCTGTAATTTTTCTCTAAATCCATTACCCACACAATTTAGATCCATGTTTCTTGCTGTATTTTCTTTAGCGCCATCTAGTAGTTATGTTACTCTTTTCCATATAGCTCAAGATTTATTATTTGAATTATTCTTAAAATGTGGTTGATTTTTTTTGGGGGGGGGGGTTCCCAAAGGAATGCTTCTTTATCTCATGTTATGATTAATTTCTGAAATTCAAAGTCATCTCAGTTAAGCTCAGCCACTCAAAAAAGGCTAAGTTGAAATTTCTCGATTTATAATTAAAAGAAAAAAATAACTAATGATGAAACTCAACGATGAATTAGACTCTTTTATCAATTACCTGAAGTAAGACGTTACATTGCTTTCCATTATTTAAGAACAACATACTTTGGAAAACATTTATCTGTAAGGATAGAAGTAATCGTTGTTTTCTCAATCATCCGGACGATGTTATCTCTAACGTAATTGAGTTTCATTTTACTGGTGTGCTCAAAAACTGCCACTTGTCCGAGGTTTGGGTTTCGTTTTAGCAGCAAAGAAAACAAATAATACTGACTTACTTGCACCACTTCATGTCTTACTTGAAAAACAACACTCATGAATGATAAGTTTAATACATCTAGTTCTGTTTTCCAGACTCTTGTTTCCACTGCTTGTTAGATTACAATTCTAAATATAAGCCTTAGTTTTTGTCAGGAACAGTTTCTGCTTTACTATTATTATATATCAACAACAGCAAAAAACAAAAAAACAACAACAATAACAGAGGAATAGTTATCACACGTCCAAACAAAGGAAATGTACGATGTTACAAATAAGGATGATTGTAGCAACAAAATGTATGAGATTTTAAATTACATTAATGAGTCTAAAATTATACTTTGACACAATCTGCACATGACAAAATAAACTATTAAATTATATGAGGACTTTAAAAGCAGATTACATTATCTTGAGAAAAGCTGAAGCTTACAGGCTCACTATCTGTCCTAATGTATGAAGTTTAGCCTGTTGGTGAACGTTTGCTAAACGTGAAACTTGAAGTTTAGGAAATAAAAGTTGTTGTTTTTGTTGTTGATATCGTTAAGTGTACCTTGTTTTTAACTGAATAATTCCAAATATCAGTAATAGAAGTATTACAATACTGATGTCAGGAGAGAGATTACTTTTGGATATAAGAAAAATTCACAATAAACTCCATTGACGACAGGTGCTCGAGGACAAGATCGAACATTTGTTGAAAGCTATTAATCAGAATCATCCAAACATTAAGCTCCCATGTCAATTTGAAAATCAAAGCACCTCCCTTTCCTTGACACACTAATTGCAAGGTTTGAAATGCTTATTTTAAGCCTTTACCGTTTATTGATAGAATAAACCCATTTTAGTTGTTAATTATTGTTTGGAATTAAGCACAAAGCTACACAATGGGCTATCTATGCTCTGTCCACCACGGGTATTGAAACCCGGTTTCTAGCGTTGTAAGTCCGCAAACATACCGCTGTGCTACCGGTGGGCTTATTTGTTAATACTCTAACATTTAGGATTTATATAAATGATATTTGATGACTGTTTTAATTACTACACCTTAAAAAGATTCATAATTCTGCTTTTGTTTTCAACTTGTTAATCAAAGACACCGTTTCGGAACTGTTACAACCAAACAGGAACAGGTCAACAAACTATATAACACAAACATTCTTTACATTATGTTGATGACCTATTGAATCAGTTTAGCATAAATCTTATAAACCAACATCCATATTTACATGTATATAGTTAGTTCTTATTTCCCATTGGACATACAAAACACCAAATATTTCAATAAATACTTTCAAAAGTCGACCGGTGAAACACAAAACGAAGAAACTTTGATCACGTTTCAAAGTCAAACAGAAATTAATGAGAAGCTAAACATTTCTTTCCTAAACATAGCTTAACATTTAATCCCTTTCTTGTTTACAAAAATATAAATAAATAAGAAACTATCAGAACCAAACATTTAGAAAAAAAAAAAAATCACAAAATAAAACAATCTTTGTTGCTATTAGAAACGTTTGGTTATAGTAATAACTTCTACATGAAACTGATGTTGTTCCACTATGTTGATACTGGAAACGTTTGTTTATAGTAATAACTGCCACATCTAACTGATATTGTTTCACTATGTTGATATTGGAAACGTTTGTTTATAGTAATAACTCCTACATGAAACTGATATTGTTTCACTATGTTGGTACTGGAAACGTTTGTTCAAAGTAATAACTGCCACATCTAATTGATATTGTTTCACTATGCTGATATTGGAAACGTTTGTTTATAGTAATAACTGCCACATCTAACTGATATTGTTCTACCGTGTTGTATTGAAATCGTTTGTTTATAGTAATAACTGCCACGTGTAACTGTTAGACATTGTGCTACCTATATTCTTCTTGATTATTTTACTCCATTATTTCTGATGGTGGATGATCTGAATGCTTTGTTATGTATATTTCTTAACGTGATTTATTAATACTCTCTACGTTATGTTGAGGACCATAATTCACTCACAGTTTTTGGTGTCATTCAGCTTCAAAATACAAAGTTACGCGATTTTTTAATTGACAAATATGATAAGATATATGATACAGAGCTGTTTCGTTTTTGGAAAGTCTTCCTTTATTGAAGCGACACACCGATAATACAGTACACAAAATGTTATAAACTGTTATTGGTTTTAAGAAGCATTTCTGTAGTGAAAGTGGATCACCTTTGATTGATTGTGGACAGCTTTCCATAATTAAAAGAGTTCAATGTTAATATTGAATGTTAAAAACTGTTATTTGTTTCTGGAGAGATTTTTTAAATTGTCATTGTTTGCTTGTAGGTAGACTTTATACAGTGCGTGCGCTCATGCGCGCTCCAAATTACACCCTGTAGTATTTCAGTTAGATTAACAACTTCTAATATATAGAAAAGCCAGTGCGTTTCGGTAACAATGCGTTCCAACAATGGCTTTTATGTCATGTTGCTTAGCAACAAAAGTATAACCTAATATTGTTAGTAGTCTATGTACTGAAAGTATAAAATGAAATGCACAAACAACAAAACTGGAAAAATATTTGTTGA
This sequence comes from Limulus polyphemus, assembly GCF_000517525.1. Taxonomy (NCBI): domain Eukaryota; kingdom Metazoa; phylum Arthropoda; class Merostomata; order Xiphosura; family Limulidae; genus Limulus; species Limulus polyphemus. The sequence continues at coordinate 337,980 of NW_013666379.1, read as the reverse complement.
TTTCTTAATTCAGAGTCTCCGTTGATTAAAGAGGTTTGTTTTTTATTAAAAACGTTGGCGATATAACAGAAAATACCCTAATTCAGAAACGATTTATGTTAAAAATTGAATCGATATTTTATTTTTATGATAAATTTATGCACTTGGCTCTAGGCTAGATTATCTACATACTACGTCTTTACTTTAGGCTTATTTACTAATTTCTTTAAATCATACTGTTACGTCTCCGTTTGTCAATTAACTTTCCGTAACTTCGTTCCGACGAAACTTTAGCGACACAAGTCCTTACTTAATAAAACTGGTTTATTCTTTCTGAATATAACTTCACGATACACTTATTTCAATATTCGCGCTAAAACAAACACTATAACGAACGTTAACTTCAACAATACCCTGTGACTGCAGTTCAATTACTCACTATCTACACACACATTATTGTCCCGTTACGTTGTCACCCTCTTTTATATACCAGACTACCCTATATCTAGTAAATACTAGAGCATTCGTCAAGGTACAGGATAGTTCTAGAAAATAGGTGGCGCCACACCAGTCACGTGACCTCGATGACGCAACAATACCAACATTCATTACACTTACAAGGTTTCACAGCAACCCCTTCATGACCCCCTTGCACCCCATCAATATTCAACGCAATGATAAAGCTATTTGATAGTAAATAATTCTTAATTTACTGTACTTTCTTAACGACTTTTTATGTTCCTGGGAAATAAAAATGTTTAAAATATTTTTGACAGTTCTTCAATGCTAAAATAGGTTCAGACTACACACACACTGACATAGTCATCTAGAATATATCAGCCTCATAACCCGAGCGAAACTGGGTACTTTCACTAGCTATACACTAAACGTTAGGAAAAACGGTTTCAATAAACCGAGGCCAAACTATAATTTTTTTTTCAGCTTTTAGTGATCTCTGGAAACAGTTTATTCATTGTTATAATTCCTCGTTGAGATGAAGTTTCTAATTCTTAGAATTTTTAGTAGCTGCTTAAAAGATTTTTCGAACATACGTAATAAAATAGCATACGAAATGCTATGGATATAGATAAATCATATATAGATTATGGATCTCTATACAAAGTTATCTAAGGTTGACATGGCTTATTAAATGTTATCAAAGTATTACTGGAGGGTAAACTTTGATAACATCTAATTTCTGTTCCACGTATTTGTGGTTTACTTATAGACAACATATTTGACATTTTATAAAGCTGTCTTGGTCTTAATTCCAGTTAGAGATGATGTACTAAGTGAGTAGGTATTGGCTTCCAAATAGAGTTCTTTAATTTTTCGAAAACCTGACAATGCAGGAATCGTTATAATGCTGGGTTTTATATTAATAATTTTCGGATTGTAGTATCTGATAAATGTTGCGTTAAATGTCGTTACTGGTCTATAAATAAAGTTACTTGCTGTGCCTTTATATTTCTTTTTTTTTTTCATTTAGATTCTTTTTTTCATATATGAAATGAAAAGATGTAAAAATCTCAAATATTTGCAATATTTCAAATTCTTAGAACTTTTAGTGGTTATGTAAAAGAATTTTCAAATACACTTAAATATATCATACTAAATATTATATACATGTTTGGTTTTTTATTTCATAATCACATCGTCACCGTTTAAACTTTACGAGTTGTACCTTTTCAATGCAGACACATACTGAAATGTTTAAGCATTTTAAGTTTTTCAAGCGTTGATGTTAATTTTTCATACTACCTACGATATTATGAACCATAGTGGTTTATAATAAGGATCGCACAGGAATGTGCTTAAAATTCGAATAGAACATTCGGATAAAAAAACCTTAAAAAGCAGACTTATTCTTGAAACAACACGCAAAACCTACCTTTTCAATAGTTAAAATCACCCAAACATTGATAATAGGCAAAATAAGTGATTTCAAAATTGTAAACAAAATAAAAATTTGCTCACTTGTTCATATCATTAATGCCTCCAGTGGTACAGCGATTTCGATACCTGTGGTGTTCAGAGCACAGACAGCCATTATGTAGCTTTGTGCTTAATTACAAACAAACATATTACTAATATTATTGTTTCACAAGCCTACGACAAAATCGGCTGGGTATTTTAGCACCAAAACCTAGACAGATATACTATATGAAGCGCTGCGAATGTACATGACCTATTTAAAAGTTGATTACTTTATTTAACCTCATGTCTTATTCTTATTTTTTTGTGTGTTATTTCTAAAAATATAATGAAGATGATAATTAAATGTGTAAAATGTTATTGTTAGCTTGTTACGAGGATTAGTATTGAAATATAGTTTTACATAAACAATTGACTTGAATGTTAGCTAAAGAAATAAACGGTTGAGATGTAAAAATGTATCGTAAAATGCAGTATGATTTTGATGATACTATATTTTTTTCCAATTCGTCATTCTTATGAGTCACAGTTGAGCTGTTTATATCGCCAATATTCGACTCCAGTCCTCAACTTATTAAATAAATGGTATAAAATTAAAATCTTTAATAAATGTTACAGGTAAAAATAATAATAAATATATTAATTGCTTCTACCTAACTTTGTCGCAACAACAGCAGCTCGTGAAATGAATTTAATTATTTAACTAGTTATAGAGTGCCAAATATTATTTCCTTAAAATCAAAACAGTCCTTCGTAGTTAAAGTCTTAAAAACATTTTATCTGAGTGTCACAAATGTGAAGCTCACCTTAGAATATAGTAATATTCAAGTATTTAAGTTTCATTTTTCAGTCCAATTGGTCATGAGCAAAAACAACTTTAAATGTTGTTCACTTTTTATATTGGTATTTCTGGCAATTTTTGATGTGATAACGCAATTGGAACGAAATTAACCTCGCTAGTAAATGAAAATCTCTGTGCTACTTTGATTGCAAGAAGAGCTTTATTTTATCATCCCCCCCTCCAAATTAAACTTTTCCTTTGAAAAAATTGCCTGTCTTTACTCCTTATTTGCTTGTGTGTGTGTATAAAACGCTTCTGTTCTGGTTCGATTCATTTTCAATACGAATCTTTGCTTGCAATTTTAAATGTTTTTTTTTAAGCAATCACTACACAAAATCATCTTATCTAAATAAAGTAAACTAGATTAAGTAATCCTACTTTTATAGTAATATGAATAACAGATAAGCAAATGCAAGAACAACGTGTTAAATAAATTCTGAAATTTCAAAAATATAGTTAAAATTACCGGGATGGAATAAACAAAATGAGGTAAACGTTTCGGCCAAACGATCTTCGTCGACATTTTACTTCATGTTAAACA
>NW_013666379.1:322911-333744 GCF_000517525.1 Limulus polyphemus | reverse complement strand
CAACTGCAATATATAAGTGATATTCCACGCTTTGAAGTCTAGTAAAAACACGAGGGAATCCTCAATAGCCGCAGCACTTGAAAAAATTGTTTGGGCAGGATTACAGTAAATTAATCTACGAGACCTTTTTTTTTTTTCCTTTTTATTAGCTATATTTTTGTGCGCCAGCAATACCAAGCGTGGGACTCGCGTATACCAGATTCGATTTTATCACTCATTAGGACCTCTACCAACCTACTCTCAAATTATTTTTTTTTTTGGCAGGATTACAGTAAATTAATCTATGATACGTTTTTTTTCTTTTTATTAGCTATATTTTTGTGCGCCAGCAATACCAAACGTGGGACTCGCGTATACCAGATTCGATTTTATCACTCATTAGGATCTCTACCAACCTACTCTCAAATTATTATTTTTTTGGCAGGATTACAGTAAATTAATCTATGATACGTTTTTTTCCTTTTTATTAGCTATATTTTTGTGCGCCAGCAATACCAAGCGTGGGACTCGCGTATACCAGATTCGATTTTATCACTTATTAGGATCTCTACCAACCTACTCTCAAATTGATATTCTTTTAGGCAGGATTAGAGTAAATTAATCTTTGAGACTTTGGGCGTGGTCAGATACACCAATCAAGAGGGTTTGACCTCCTGAGTCCAAAACTGTAATTATATCTCAAATCGGCCAAGAAATAACAGAGCTATGAACTAAAAGTTTGTACTTGAAAAAATAAAAAACTCAGAGCCGCTATGCCCCGGCTTGAAAAAAATCAAATATACAACGCTTTACGACGGTAAGCCCCCTGTGGCACAGCGACATGTCTGCGGACTTATATCGTTAGAAATCGGATTTCGATACCCGTGGTGGGCAGAGCACAGATAGCCCATTGTGTAGCTTTGTGCGTGACTACAAACAAACAAACAATATGACGGTAAATTCCGTGACGCGTGCCCCTCCCCGCAAGTGGATCAGTGATAAGTCTGCAAGCTTACGACGCTAAAAAGCGGGTTTTGATATCCGTGGTGGGCATAGCACAGACAACCAAATCAATCCACGATATACACTTTCTAAACAACAACATGGATGAATAAAAAATAGGGTTTGTTGGTTAATGTTTTTCGTTAGAAGTCATGGGCATCCGCAGGAAGTGGAAAAAGGGGGAATTTGCCCTCCTTATATTTCACAAAGAATTGCACGTATTATGATGTAAAGTTAATATCGTAGTTAAACTAACTATTTTTGGTAATTTGTATTAAATCTTTAATCACACAAAAACATATTATTTTAGTCTGTTGACTTACACTGTAAAAGCTGATCCTCTTCATACATGTTTCCCCCCCCCCCGGAAAATATTTCTGTGGACGCCCGTGTTAGAAGTTATGCTTCTTTGTTAACGTTGTGCTAAATCTTGTGTGCTATACAAGAGTGTATTTCATGTTTCACAACTACCGTTTATTTGAGGACAACATTTTGCGAAAATTAAACATAAATAGAACTAGAATATTAAATTTTGTTTTGTAACGTTTTCGATTTCATACTGTAATATAAAGTTTTTAAAAAATTTAATTACATATTAATAAGTAACATTTTGAAAATCAGGTATGTGAAATATGTGATTCGTTCAAACTTCGCAAGTAAGTTGTAGTTTTGCTTAATAAGCTCCTTTACTCTTTTGAATAGTTTGCAAACTCTGTCCCCCTTTCTCCAGTTTCTTTGTGATTTAATAAAATTAATCTTTTTTTTATATTTTACATACTCTGTAAATATAAGTATCCAGTTCAGTTTCAATGAGAGTTTCTCAAAATGAAGTTAAGGAGTTTTGTTTTATTGTTTTTATAACTCATTTCAATGTATCTTGCATTATCTTTGGGATCCATTATGGTGGATTTTATCCTCTTGGCTAAAATATCTAAAATGTTTATATAGAAGGTTTTGGAAATAATTTTATACAGAAAAACAATAAAGAAACCGTCATGTAAATTCCGAGTTTTAATTAATAAGTATTCAAATACAGTTGCAAGTCACACAAATTTGGGTGAAAAATAAAAACATATTTATTATATACAGTAATGGAAATAATTGTAGAAACACACAAGTGATACACATACAGTAGTCACAAACAACGACCGATGATAACTAGATGATAAATTTAATAATAGTACAAAACATTATCATAGAAAATACAAACTAAACTCAAATAAATTGTACAATGCACTAATATTTTGTACGTAATCCCCATTTCTTATGTAGAGCATTTCATCTTGTTTTCATGCTTTCCTACAGTTTAACAATAAACAATTGTGTAATATTGTTCTCAATGTCCTGCATTACACCCCACAGTTCAGCCAGTTATTTGGTTGACTTTTGACGTTTTCAGTTTTCATACAACCCTACACAATCTTAAGAAGAATCATATCGGGACTTTGTGCAGGTGAAGTCATGTTTGGGAGTGTTTCATCAACCTCTTTACTATAAAGATATCGTTTCGCCACACTTACTGTTATTAAGAACCATTGCCTTGCAGCAAGATTACTTCTTTTCCAATGAATCGTGTTCCTGAAGTAATGGCATGATAAATCGGAACATGCTTGTACTTATCAACAGTCAAAGTGCCATCAATTTTTTATAGATCACCGATACAGTTAAAGTGATATGCAGCCTCACATTTGTATTAATCTTCCACCATACCTGACTGTAGCTATCGTATATTAAGTATGATATATCTTCACTGTCGAACAGACTGTACTTGAATATTATAGAAAAATGTGAAGTTGGGTATTGAGCACACTTCTTCAGATTTGTTCATTCCATTGTGGTCTAATACTCATTTCAATTTTTTGGTTTGGTTACCTGTTCTCACCAGCAATGTCCGAGCACCTAAATATCTATTGAGACCACTTCATTTTATTTGTGTGTCTTACTGTTCTTAGGTAGCGTTCACATCTATATCTGTAGCAAGTTTAATGGGAGGACATGAACATTACTTTGGAGTTTTAGTTTACCATATCTATAATAAAGAGTGTAAGTCTCACAGAGACTTGTACACTGAAACATGTTTCTCATACAGTATCCATAGTTATTTCCAACCTTTAATAACACAATTTTTTTCTTCTATGACTAGAGAAATATTGTGAAAATTTACATTACTAGTTTGTTTGTTTGTAATTAAGCACAAAGCTACACAATGGACTATCTGTGCTCTGCCCACCACGGGTATCGAAACCCGGTTTCTAGCGTCGTATACTGGTTGGAGATTATATTGTGTGGAGTATTACTACGAAACTGATATCATTTCTCTCTATGTTTGTATATATATATATGTTAGCAGAATGGTCAAAGAGAATGCTCATACACTGCGAAACGCGCGAGGTACTTACGAAAAATACATGTGCGTATATATATATATATATCCTATTTGTATTTAAGGAAAAATTAATTTACTTCGTGAAAATAAAAGAAAACTGGTTAAATGGCTCAAATTTACAGCTATGTGTACAGACTGAGTTAGTGTAAAATTCTACCATTTTTCGGACTCCATGCTAAGTCCTTCATCATTACTATGTAGTCCTAACTTCTAGGACAAAGTACCTAATGTTTCTGGTTGACAAAGTAATTAGGCATCATTTACGGTGCATATTACTATATTCCCAGAAGTCTTTTACACAAGTATTCTCGGTTACATCCAAATCTCATTCCGGTTTTGAACTCCATTAGCGTTATGAAAAATGCATTTTTTTTGTCTCAGTAATTACGAATTCTTCTCTATAAGGTCGTCGTTACCTCTACTAGAATTTGTAGTTTACAGTGAATAATGTTAGATGTTGCCACATGGTGTCGCCTGAGAACTCACGTACCACTAACAAGTTTCACGTGTTAAAAATAAGGGATTAGACTTAGCTGTAAAACAGCAGGATACAGAGTGTTGTACAGAAGGAGTGGAATTATTCACTACTGCTTCAGTTAGTCTCTTACAAACAAAAATTCTAAATCTTGGAAACAAACGTAGAAATTTGACAAGAGAAAGCTTAATGGTTATGTTCTAATTGTATGTAACAGCATTATGTTTGCTATGCGATCTTGTTTTTTTTTTTAGTACTTAGTAAATGTCAGAGTGATACGCTACAAGCCTTCACCATTTGTATTATATATATATATATGTACTAGAAAATGTTAACATTCTGATAAATCCACACTTTCCAGGTAAGATCTACCAGTGTGATAAGGTTAAACTTCTAGTTCGCCACCCAGATCGACAGACACCTGGTATATGTAGGCTTAGTTTTAATATGAAAACATTTATACAAATTCCGTCGGATTAAGGGTCAGTCCGGACAATAATTACAGCCGATAATATAAGAACGATTCAAACTAGTATAGCCTGATCACTCATCCCATTCTTTCTGGTCATAAAAAACAGCCCCATTGCATCTTCTAGAAGAACGAAGCTTTTAAACGACGCTGTAAAATAGTTGTAAAATTCCTAGAAGGACCAATGGGAGCCATTTATCACGCACGAGCTGTGTCAGGGGGATGAAGGTGCACCCCCTAAAGGACTGCTACAGAGACATTTATACCATCAAGCAGAACGGGAGTGTTACTAGCGTAGCTGGTTATTTGGACAGCTTCCATCAAAGGTTCTGGGCCGTTTTCTAGAGAGGGGAGTGGCGGAGGGATAAAAATCATCTCAGCGTGATTTTCACACCTGCACGAGGTACAGCACAGCTGCCACTATCAACTACAATTCGATACACGCAGTCTCACAAAGTTCTTCTTTCCACACTTCCCTAGTTATTTTGTTTTTCACGTCTTTCCTACTTTTATTTGATTGATAGAACTTTGGTATTATATCGTTATCTCGTCATATCTTGAAACATAACTTCCGTGAAATTGCCATTTCTAAGCAAGTCAGCGTAACAGGTTATCAGAGATATATTTTTACTTGTCCTTCTCGGCAAATTGACGAATGAAAAAAGGCCAGCTAAACTATCGTGGGGTTTCACGAACCTTAGACCTATGGAAACCTTAGAAAATAGGCAGATTTTCCTCAACACTCGTTTTGATGTAGTTTTAATCTTTGGAGACGCAGTTCTTGAATGATGTAATATTTAAAAGTACTATCAATGATGTCTATCTACATCGAAAATCTCTTTGATTTAATTGCTGACCAATATCTCTTTAAACTTTTGCCCATATATAAAATTATGAAACTTTTATTAATTACTGGAATGCCAACAGGTCATGGCTAAGATAACATCCTCAAATATTAAGGTCAGAACATTCTTGTTTTTTGTATAATGAACAAGATTTCGTTTAGTGAAATGCTGTCAACATCCTCTTATACGTTTTAAATTGCTATCATGTTGTATAAAAATGGTTATTCGAATGTTATTCGAAATAACAGAAAAGGCGAAAACGTTTTGAATTTTTCTCTTCAAGAGATACAGACGTTTAATTAGAAACAAATATTTAATTTTCAAGCGGGAATTCGTCGTCTGTTTGTTGAATTTTGCTTGGAGCTACTCGAAGACTATCTGCGCTGGCTGTTTCTAATATTAAACAGATAGACGAGAGGGAAGGCAGTTAGTCACCGCTCACCGCCAACTGTTGGACTACACATTACTAACGAATAATGGGATTAACCGTCACATTATAACGCCCCATGGATGATAGGGCGAGCACATTCGGTTACAGCGTTCGAACCCGTGACCCACATATTACGAGTCGAGTGTCCTAACCTCAGATCATGGAAACCATTGTAAAATATATATATATATAAACGATTTTGGATAGGTTTATTTTGGAAAAGTTACCAATAATACCTTGTTAATCAGTGTGTTGTATTCATATATTGCTAAATCTAAGTGTGTAATGGTATAGTATACATACATGACTGTATTATCCTCCTGTTGTGTGATAAAATGAATCGAAAATATTTCATGTTGTCCAAACGAACAGATCAGCTGATTTTAAAATGAAGTGATCAAGTAACTAGTCAAATCTATTTAAGAACGAAACGTCTTTTAATAGCTATAAAACAATAAATCGCTCGATACTGAAGAGAATTCCGATTGGCTGGTTCGTGCAGATCGAAAGCCCCTAGATGTATCTTTAAAACAACTTTTCTTAACTGTAAATAAAACTAGGGTTAGAATCAGCCATTTTTGATGCTGAAAGAGTGATGCCAAAAACGGTATGAAAAGAATTGTTTGGCCCTAAAATAAAGTGAGAAACACACTGATATATTTGATGTGATAAACACTTTGGATTGAAAATTGGATATATTTTTTATTTTCTTGCTTACTTTGGAACTGATTATGCATGAATCTAAAACATAAGAAAACAGAAAGCTATACTTCGGTAAATACTTATGATGGCTGAAAAACAAAGTTAGCCAGCTTGAAAAAACTTTAGACGTTTCATACCTTTGACTCTATTTGTATTGTTCTCTTGTTTCATAAAGAATTTTGAATAAAGTTTTGAAATGTGTTAGTGGTAAAGAAAACTTGTCCAATTTGAGAGAAAATTAAGCATTATTAACTTTAGTACTAACGTAATTACAGTTTCCAGATGTAATATAAAATCAGGGGATTTACACCGAGATTGTAAATACTCTTTACTAAGCCGGATCAACCCCTAGAAAAGATAACAACAGTTCTGTTTAAGCCAGAATAATGTGCTGTATTGGCTTTATTATAAACACGAAGTTAAGTTTTCCTTTGAAAAGGATTTTTTTAAAACTCTTCCTCTTCACCTTACAATTTGGATGTTTAATATGTTAATACGTATGTTTGTTTGTTCTTGAATTTCGTGAAAATATACACGAGGGCTATCTGCGCTAGCCGTCCCTAATTTAGTAGTGTAAGACTAGAGGGAAGGCAGCTAGTCATCACCACCTACCGCCAACTCTTGGGCTACTCTTTTACCAACGAATAGTGGGATTGACCGTCATATTATAACGCCCCCACGGCTGAAAGGGCGAGCATGTTTGGTGTGACGGGGAATCGAACCCGCGACCCTCGGACTGCGAGTCGGGCGCCCTAACCACCTGGCCATGCTGGGCTCATACGTATGGACAGGCAATGAACACGCATACGATAAAACACAATATACGCTATTACTATCTCACACGCAAAAAATGAGGCCTTTGTCATTTTAATTCTTAACACACCGTGTTGACAATACATCTCTTGAAACCAATAAAATAAACTGGAAATTTATTAAAAGTAAAAAATTTTATTTGGTTTGCAGCTTTGAAATCGGTTTATAATAATCCCCAAGTGCTTTTAATTAAATTTATTTTAACGTTCCTTTTTTAGGGGCTACAAAAAAAATATTTTCCATGCAGCAAAAACTACGAAAAGGAGAGTGTCTAACTCAATGATATAACATTTTAGTTTTACAAGTACAGATAAACACAATCTTTCAACTTCTTTAGAAATATAATTTTATGTTTACATGTATTACTTTCTCCGTATTAAAGTTTTTGGTGAATTTTAGAAAAAAACTTGGAATATTTGATGTGTCCACTGCAGGGAATCGAACCCCAGATTTTAGCATTCTTACCGCTGTCCCCTGTATTAAGGCTAATTTTAAGTTTCACATGGGAGTTAGACAAAGGTAGAAACTGTTCGTTTCATGACCGCTTTCTATTTTATCAACTGATAATATCTCTCAGTACATTCACCTTATTAAAAAATTAACCAACTTAGAACTTCAGATTTTGTCAAAAAAACAACAGGAAATTCGAATGTTAGTTTGTCATAAAGTTCTAATTTAATAGGATTACCAATGTAAAAATCTGACTATCAAAACATTATTGATAACAAATAATGTGATTTTTTACTACTCCAAGCAGAATTATTAAAAGTCAGCCCTCCAGTGGCTCAGCGGTAAGTCTGTAGGCTCATAACACTAAAAATCGGGGTTCAGATACCCATAGTGGGCATAGTACAGATAGCCTATTGTATAATTTTGTGATTCATAACAAATAAACAAAAATTAATGTGAAGTGAATTCAATAACTGAAATATATCCTTCGTAAGTGTCGTTTTTTTCAGTTTTATAAAAACAAATTGTCCTGCTGATCTCTCAGTAAAAATGTACTTTGTTTTTTTCTTTTAATTACTATGTTTTGTTGATTTATCATATGTACGACACTTTTTGTACAAGTGTGTTAAATCGACCAATCACTAATAAAATTCTAAACACTCAGTATCAAAAGTTATATTTCTTTGTGTGCGTATATGTATATATATATATATATACACACATATACCAAGATACTTGCGCGAGCGAGCGCAGACACACACACACATGATATATATATAACTGCAAATATTTCATATAACTGTTTCCATAGTGATTGGTCGTACAGTGAACTGGAGAAACGAGGACATTATGACGTCATAGTTACAATACATTACCCACTACATGCATTGAAAAACTGTGTATACAAAGAACATTTTTATATGCTTAAATGTGAGTTTATAACTAATTCTGCGGTCAATGGAAATTTCTTTATCTTTGGTTCTCTAAGTGCAAGCCTCATATTACGCATGCGCACTGTTGGTTGTAATCTCCTAATTTAAATACATACTATGAGAATGTGTTTCGTAAACATACTCTCATGTTAGAGAGCTTCGTACGTGATTAATTTTGTTCGCTCCATAAAAACTTACTTTCAAGATCGTGTATTTTTTAAATTAAAGATGAAGTATTAAAAGATTTTCATAACGAGAACAAAGTGTCTTAAAGCGTTGCTGCCAGAAAAAAAGTTGCAACACCACAATCTACTGCTAGTGATCTAAATGACTGTACCAAAGAAATTAAAGTCGACGCAGCACTGCAACTGCCGTTAATTCTTTTCTAATGTAGCTACTTAGAAAGAAAAATACAAAGACTGATTTAACAAAAATATAAAATTCGTTTGCGTTAACTTTGATGTTTAGATAATTATTTTTAACTGTCATCAAGTGAGATAAGAAGTCGAAAATGTCATTTCTTTTGAGTAAGAAATAAACTAATCGAATAAGTTGAATAATATCAAAGAGATGTCTAAGTTTATTATCGAGGCATTATTTTAGTCATCAAAAATATATTTTATAGACAGTAAGTTAAACTCAGGGAAATTCACGTTACTCGGCAGTGCGACAGAAGTTACAGAGTTGGAGAAGAAAAATCATCACTTTAGCTTGGGATTTGTATTGTTTGTTTGTTTGTTTTTAATTATGCACAAAGCTACACAAGGGCTATCTGTGCTCTGCCCGCCACGGGTATCGAAACCCGGTTTCTAGCGTTGTAAGTCCGCAGACATACCGCTGTGCCACTGGGGGTGGGGATTTGTATGTAGTCAAGAATGAGAAAATATTATTACTTATTTATCAAAATACGGGATAAGTTAGATTGTTCAAGAAATGTGCTGTTATGAGTTTCTTGTTGCCCTCGGTTGCTCAGTGGTAAATCTGAAGTATTATAACGATAAATATAGGGTTTTGATACCTGTGGTTGGCACAGCACAGTTAGTCCATAGTGTAGCTTTGTGCTGAACAAAAAACAAACAAACTTTGCTCACCCGGGAAAACCAAATTAACTCAATACAGGTAAGAAACTTTGTGGAAAGTAATTAATCAAATTAAAACAAAACAAAAACACCTTAGCGTAAATAAACAAGGATAGTTAGGTTGTAGTAAAAAAGAAGGAAATGAAATTAACAAAAACAGCATTTTTATTGTAAACTTTAATGAAAAAGAACGGAGTTTCAGAAACGACCTGTTGATCTAGTTTCTTTATTCAGTTTTCTATGTTCGTATATTTACTTGCAGTGTTATTGTTCTGTTAGTGTTTCCAATTAGTGCATGTTGATATTTAGGAATTAAGGTCACAAGAGAGTATAAGGTTTTATAACAGAAGTAAGAAACCTTAATTTTAGGGTAAAGTACCAATCTTTACGTGTTTTTTTTTGTTTTTTTGCTAATTACAGGGTGTAGATTTATTAAGGTAAGGTTTAAGAGCTGAACGAATGTTTTCTTGTTTGACAGAGTGGAGACAGAAATTTCAACATGAACAGCACCTTATACGCACGGCCAGGTCAGACAAGCGAAGAGTCCAAGTTTAGACATTCCTAATTATAAATTACTGTCGAGAGGGAAGGCAGCGAGCCAGCAGCACCGCCGCCGAAAGGTATTTGGTTCGAATAACGGGATTGATTGTAATTTGGCAGAATCACGCCTCGAATCATGGACTCTTTGATCCGCAGCCCGACATACTAACAGCTGGACCACGCCCCATCTGTTTTGACAATTAAAAACAAAAAACTGATGAAACTGATTAACATGGATATTAAACTTCCCAAACATCCATGTGACGAAACTAGAAGACTTACATCAGTAGCCTTCTAATGGGAAAGCCATTTACATAGGTGTAAATTTTTGGATTGGATATTAGTTTCTAATACTTCTATAGTATTTCAGTTACCTAGTGATTTAGTTAAAATAAATACCCATTTTAAAAGCGGAGACTAAAAATTAATGAAATATTCCAATTGATGTTAAGGCAGGATAGTGTCAATGTTTATAGCACTATAAGAGTAAAACCTGAAAGATGAAACATTTTACAAAAACCACAGCTTCATCAAAATCTGGCCCGGTATGGCCAGGTGGTTAGGGCACTCGACTCGCACTCTGAGGGTCGCAGGTTCAAATCCCCGTCACATCAAACATGCTCGCCCTTTCAGCCGTAGGGGCGTTATAAAGTGACAATCAATCCCACTATTCGTTGGTAAAAGAGTAGCTCAAGAGTTGGCGGTAGGTGGTGATGACTGCCTTCCCTCTA
>NW_013666379.1:297792-321920 GCF_000517525.1 Limulus polyphemus | reverse complement strand
TTAGGGACGGCTAGCGCAGATAGCCCTCGTGTAGCTTTGCGCGAAATTAAAAAAAACAAACAAACAATTCATGAAAAGCCTGTAATCAAGAATTTACTGTTATAATGCTTATAGCTTCGGTATTTCCCTTTAAAGATGAATAATAAGAAAGTTTTTGCTTTTCTTAGTCATCTTAGTACAGTTACGGTCTAAGGTACATACAGATAGATAGTGAAAAAACTATAAATCTTTCTTAATTAATGCAGGTTTTCAGCTTTATTCATGTACTTACGTGTCGTAACTGGTTAGATTCAGAAACTGTACTTATTTATATTAGTATAGCCTACAATTACGGTTGAAACACCATAGAGACACACCAACACGGTTTCGACGTCTTATTTAGTATATTTTCTTCTGCTTCATGGTAATCAATTAAAAATTGATGTTTTAGATAAAAACGTGTGTACTGTAAATCTATTTATGTAGCATTTTCAATTCTAAACGTCCTTTAGGCATTACCATCCAATAATAGATAAACAATAAATATTACAGTTGGAACCTCATTATATTTAGAACTTGGCTATAAATAAATATTCCTAGGTCTGTTGAAACACTGCAGTAAAAAACAAACAAAAAAACAAAGACAGGCAAACAAATAAAGAAAATAACTTTTCCAAAAAGAAAGTAAATGTAGAGATGGCGGATACCAATCCTTCCAAACAATGCAAACAAAACAGTAGGGATGACATCTATAGAGATGGCGGATACCAATCCTTCCAAACAATGCAAACAAAACAGTAGGGATGACATCTATAGAGATGGCGGATATCAATCCTTCCAAACAATGCAAACAAAACAGTAGGGATGACATCTGTAGAGATGGCGGATATCAATCCTTCCAAACAATGCAAACAAAACAGAAGGATTGATATCCGCCATCTCTACAGATGTCATCCCTACTGTTTTGTTTGCATTGTTTGGAAGGATTGATATCCGCCATCTCTACAGATGTCATCCCTACAAAACAATGCAAACAAAACAGTAGGGATGACATCTGTAGAGATGGCGGATATCAATCCTTCAAACCAATGCAAACAAAACAGTAGGGAGGGCATCTGCATCATCCCTACATAATAACACAGGCAAGAATTAACACACACACACACACATATATATATATATATAATTATTCAATCACAACTGAGTTTAATTTATCCCATTTTTGTCTGTTAACATTCCACTGCATTATGTGCCTGGGCTATTATGTAGGGATGATGTAAATGCCATTCCTACTACCTTGTTTGCATTGTTTTTGAAGGACTGATATTAGCCATCCCTACATTTACTTCCTTTTTTGAAAAGTTTTTTTCTTTACTTGTATCTACAACAGTTTTATATTGGTCGTCATTACGTATATCATGTACTCCTGGAGTACAGCGTTAATAAACTACACTAAAAGGGTTTTAATATATATACAACAATTTTATATTGGCCGTCATTATGTTGTATATCATGTACTTATGAAGTAAAATGTTAATAAACTACACTAAAAGGGTTTTATTATGTATACAACAATTTTATATTGGCTGTCATTATGTTGTATATCATGTACTTATGAAGTAAAATGTTAATAAACTACACTAAAAGGGTTTTATTATATATACAACAATTTTATATTGGCTGTCATTATGTTGTATATCATGTACTTATGAAGTAAAATGTTAATAAACTACACTAAAAGTGTTTTATTATATACAAGTGTTAAAAAATTGAATAAAAAAGTTAGGGATGGCAACACCAAAATATTAAGGGAACAAGGTAGGAATGGTGTTTTTTTAATATGGTGTAGCCTCAAAATGGGTGTGGCTATCGTTCCGCCCATTACTACTTTGTGTGCTTTTTATAACTTGGTAACTGTTCAAACTAAATGAAAGGTGTATATAAAGCTAAATTTCTCTGTTGTAAACTTTGTTTTAGCAGTAAAGTACAGATACAGGTATGTAATGGAACTACGTAACCTTAGCGAAATTCATGACATCATAAGGGGGGAGGGGATGATGTCGGAGTGAAACAGGAAGCTCCAATAGTCATAATTTGCTTATGTGAGATATTACAGCTATCTGCTGGTAAGGGGAGGGCCAAAAGAATAGTATCAAAACAGTTGATTTCTGAAATTTTTAAATTTGTTGAGTATTTAGAAATGATTAGTTGCCGATAAAACTCAATTCAACTCTAAAATTGTATGAAAGTTCAAAGTAAAACACGAAGTAGGAATGGGCGGAACGATGGCCACACACACTTTGTAGTTGCATGGTGTCAAAAACCACCAAGTGTTATAAGGTTATCCCGCCCATTCCTACTTTGTTTCCTTACTGTTTGGTTCTCCCATCCCAACTTCATAATTTTTTATTTAAAAAATTTCTATACTAAGCTCTAGGCCTATCCTTCTCGTGGCTTTAATTTGAGCTATCTTGCGACATTTCCTGGCTTTTGTTGATATCTTAGCTATAGTTTTTCTTCCATCTAGCCAGGTTGGCAGCCTTTTCTATGGCTGAATTAACGGCTAAGGCTTGTTTTGTATGTTCAACATTACTGTTTCTAAATTTATTTCTATTCTTGTAGTAATGCTCTCTTCACTAGGATAAAGACTTTTCAAGGTTGTCAACATAAGATTTTCTCCTTTTCTCTCGTTTTATTTCCTTGAAAGGCATATTTTAAAACTCACATTGTTTTAATTACAAACGTAGATGTCAATAGGTCACACTTAGTTTGAAAACAATGCAAAGGTAAATTATACAACTTTATGGTTCTTGTTTTCAGTCCAGAGTGCTGAAACAAAGCCGTGTCAGACATCGGCAGTGATTCATGTTTTAGGCACCGACTGCTATGATAAAATTGCTTCGTCCAACACAGAACCCTCGAATTAGATGTATAGAACTGAAAACTTCACTTTCAAAGGTTAGGTTATAGTTAGAACCTAGATCTAGAGAACCTGTGTAGATCACGTTTTTTTATATAGTTGATACAGCTGTAGGCTGATTACGTAGCGCGTGAGCATAATCGATCGTGCATGCGCACGTGATATGAAGGCGGATTGCTACTTGGCAACTCATAGAGCATGCTCGTAATCATAGAATATGGTTACTAGTACATTGTTAGCTCATTAGTAGTGTTTCAGAATGGTTATTGTTATTACTTGTTATCATGAAGGTTATAAGTAAAACTAAGAAAACTGCTTTTATCCAATGTAGCGCAATTCAATCATGTGCATTTATATTTGCATAAGGCGAAGGCAGGAGAGAGCTATGCTTTTCCAACAACGTTAGTCAGTCAGATAGTCAGACTGACAAATTTCTGGTTTTGTGAAATTTTGGTTTTTACTCTATCGACTTTCTGAAGTGCTTTGGTGGCTTGTTACTTTACAGTTGGTTTGTTTACTACTCAATAGTGTGTGTAAAGTGTTTATAAAGTTTCGTTTACATGCTGTTTGCAGTGAGTCTGAGATTTTAATCTGTACTGCACATATTGCACATCTGGCCCATTCCTACTATAAGTACTACCCCGTGCTTATGATACAACAGTTTTATATTGGTCGTCATTACGTTATATATAATTTACTTCTGAAGTACAGTGTTAATAAACTACAATCAAAGCGTTTATTATGTACACAGCAGTCTTATGTTGGTCATCATTACATTGCAGCTCACGTACTCAAATAATTGTTAAAGTACACATCGTGTATGAATTTCAAGATACATATTTTAACTTGAAGACCTGTATCTGTTTTGTTCTTCACTGAACTTTGACAAACATGATCAAGGAATTAGAAGAAAATATACTGTTTTCCAATGTAAATGTTTTATACAAATAATCCAAGTGTGCTTTCAAAAGGTTTAGTGCACTTACATATAGTTTAGAGATATTATATTGTTAGATAATGTAAAGCTAGCATTTTCTTAAAAAAAGATGACTAACAATCTTTTAAAATACTGAAACAATTAAAATAACTATGATATTAGTTGATCATTGATTGAGTGACGAAACCAAAAAAACTGGAGTTTTCAACCTGAACGCAATTTGTGAGCATGCGCGCTAAATGGCCAGATTAGAAAGACTCTGGGGTTCAAAATATAACTGTTTCTAATTTTGACCTACTGACCACAGGGAAGGCAGCTAGTTAGCAGCACGAGCTGCTACGAGACAACTGAATAGTGGGATTGCATTATAATGCACCTTCAACTGTTCAGCAGCACCACGTTTGAAACGTTGGAACGTCCGACACGCAGTCCTACATATTAACCACCTCGTGACGGAACTTGATACGAAAGCTGCTAAGCAAATACATGTTTAGTGATCAAGTGAAAGATTCCTAAGAAAATGAAATAACATTTCGTTGATGAAGCTATTTTATAAAGTGTAATAATAGTGCACTTAGAAAAGCCAGATAATTTTGAGTTTCAGTTTTAGTATTATTTTAAAAAGTCAATGTCAGAGAATATATTATAAATTTTCGAAATGAAAAATTATTTGAATACAATAGATTATGATGCAAGTGCCTTAAGTAATGTCAATAACTGTATATATACGAAAAGTTGTTTTTTTTATCGTTGTTGATCCCTTGATTACAGCCCCTAAAACAGGGATGGCATACAAAAGTGAATTCTGTCTTAGAAAACTGGCTTAAGGTGATCGTTAAGTTAACTGTTAAGCACCTGAAACATATACTTCTATTAAGTGTTTGATACAAGAATTGACTCAAAATAAGAATCAAAATTATTTTTTGAGTCTTCATTTTCAGTGTGTGACTTAGTGTTTTGCGTACCGGGCTGCTTTTCTGAAGGTCCAAGGTTCGTGGCGCTAAACACGTTTCGTACTTGCAGCTACGGGTGCGTTATAAGAGTGACAGTCGATTTTGTAATTCGGTTCAAAGCCAAACGAAGCCCTTGTAGCGGCGGGTGATAATGAAATGTTTCTGAAATAGCGAAGTACGAGGTGAGGTATTTCATTTATCAAGATAAAAGATTCAAATATTTTTATAAAGTGCAAAATAGCTTCTATAAAGATGTTTTGTTAAGACGGAGATCAGAATTTCATCGTACCAAAACCATTCTTAAAAGTTGATATCGTAACTAAAGTATTTGGGATATACAGTTTCATTTACAGGTTAGTTGTTGATGTTGTGATACTTGATGTACTTTTCTTTATGGTGTAACATCAGGGAGTATATGAAAAGCATATTTAGAGTATGATGTATTCAAACTTATTTAGTACAGGATTTCATTTAATGAAATAACTTGAATTTATATCTTAGTTTTGAAACCATGCCTTTTCCGGTTTTTTTTATGATATTTGCACAAAGTTACTTACTCAAGGGCTATCTGCGCTAGCCGTCCCTAATTATTTTGAACTGATAAGCTAGTGGGAAAGTTCCTTTGCGCTACTCCTGTTTAATCGAATAGTGGGGTTTGACAGTTACCCTTATAACGCATTCATTGCCCCCAAAGTGCGAGCATGATTTTTTTTTCTTTTGCGTTAAGTGGACTCGTAGACTTAAATACAAATAAAATTTTACTTTCTGCAATTCCAAATATGTGCACTGAATGGATATTTTACCTTGGTTGGCTATTTTAAAGCCTAGTACAGTACAGACTTAAACTTGCCAAATTTCGAAACGTTTTAAGTATTCGTAATGAGAGAGAAATGGCTTGACACCTGTCCAGTTAGTTTTAAATGTTATTTTGTATATCAAATTCAGAATTTAGCTTTTACAAAAAGGATCATGTAACAGTGTATTTATTCACAAGTGTATGCCTAAAGGCACTGTGCGACACCCAAGGGTAACTGGCAAAATAAATATTTTACGATAACGAAGAAATCTAAAAATGTAAAGATTTTAATCCCAAATTATCAAAAAACTTCCACTGAAACTTGTTATCCACTTGGTTACGATAAAAATTGTCATTTATATATTTTGTCAAGAACTTTAGGATAATATGTACTAAATCTCATAAAAAAAAATGAAGACTGCTATAATTAATGAACTGAGAAAAATTATCAAACTAATTATTTTAAACGAATTTCTTTTGTTCCCCCCCCCCCAAAAAAAAATTTTGAAATTCATAACCTTCAAGAAATATTTTGTTTACGAGTTATTTAGAGATCAAAAATTTGTAATCTATTTCTAAGTTGAGATTAAAATTCATATTTTAGGAAGTGTTGATTTGAAAATTTATTTTTGTTTGCTTCTATTCCAAGATACTGCATTTTTAAAAACTTCAGTGATGTTGCATATTTTTCTTGAAACTTGTACCCTTCTCTCGACTTTTTATTCTTGTAAGAGAGAGGTAATGTTTCAGTTTTATTTTCTATAGTGTTACGACGTTCTCTATGTGTGTATGTGTTGAGGTTTATCTAATAAGACGTTTACTTATAGGAACTGGAACTGTGAGTATGAAAAAAGTTAAATTATTCTTTAAAGTCTAAGACAACGAGAAATGATTTACCATTTATATCACATGGCCCACATTTTATGTCATGTGCTGCTTTCACTCTACACTACATGAATGTTTTTCAAACTTAAGAATTGCAAATCTGTATGTTGTCTCGATTATGTCACGTGCTAATTTCAATCTACACTACATGAATGTTTTACAGATTTGAGACTTGCAAGTCTGTATGTAGTCTTTATATAGTATTAAATAATTGTTCCTATCAATACGCGCGCTAATGCCTTTAACTCATTTTAAGGTGAATAAATAAACCACATTAATCCACGATATTCATTGCAGCACAAGATTTTCGTTTTAATAGATCTTTTTATTTTATTTTTCTAAGAAATACATTGTTCTTGTCCTGCTTTCTATGGGACTAGAATGGTGTACAGGATACTTTAATGCATGGACAAAGTAAAGAAAATACAATTCAAAAATCATTTTAAAATCTTTTCTGAAAAGTATTTTGTTCTTACCAAAAAATATGTTTGTGTCATTTGCCTCCGTTCTCGCGTTTCATATACACCAACAATTGACTTTTCTTCTTGACTTTCTCTTCATATAATTCTTTGTCTTATTTCCACCCTATTTTAAGCTTTCTGTTCTAAATCGGCGCATCTTGTATACTTATTGGCGCTTCTAGTTCTTCTCTGTTGTGTTTTCCTTTGCCCAAAGTTTTAAAATTTGCTGATGTATAAGTTACAATATATAGATAATATCTAGATTACTTCAAATAGGTCAAAGGTGTAGCACAGCAACATTTGAGAATGAAACATTTATGGTCTCTCCACAATGTCATGATTTTTTGCACAAAGCGACGTTAAACAAATGAGAAATATCATAAAAGGAAGCGTTATTACCACAGTGGCGAGATTTTTTTATAGCTAATAAAGTTGGCAGTTGTAACTCCTCATTTGAAACCTTTCAGTCACTTCTTAGAAGTCTTATTTTTTTAAGTGTACTATACTGTTGAAAAAGGCTCATATTGACAAGTGCTACAACAATAAAAGAAATTAAAACATTTTATGTATATGGACAATAGGGGGAATATTATAAGATCCGGTCATAGAGAGAAACAAAGAGAAAAAGAATTGCATGAGTGAAAATTTATAGAAATGTTCGAATCTGTTAAGTACCACATAATTGAAGAATTTAAGTGTGAAAGCATAATTGGGCCTTGAACGTACTACATAGTTTAAGTGTGAAAACTTAATTCGGTCTTGAATGTCGAATCCTTTTATTCAGTATAATGTATAATTAAGGAACTTAAGTGTGAAAGCTTAATTTGGTCTTGAATGTCGAGTTGTTGCATTTAGCATAATCTATAATTAAAGATTTAAGTGTGAAAGCATAGTTGGTCCTTGAACGTACTACACAATTTAAGTGTGAAAGCTAAAATCCAGTTTTCAATGTCGAGTCCTTGCATTTAGTATAACGTATAATTAAATAATTAAGTGTGAAAGCATAATTGGGGCTTGAAGATACTACATAATTTAAGTGTGAAAGCTTAATTCATTTTGAATGTCGAGTCCTTTTATTTAGTATAATGTACAATTAAAGATTTAAGTGTGAAAGCATAATTGGGCCTTGAACGTACTACATAATTTAAGTGTGAAAACTTAATTCGGTCTTGAATGTCGAATCCTTTTATTCAGTATAATGTATAATTAAAGAATTGAAGTGTGAAAGCTTAATTCAGTCTTGAATGTCGAGTCCTTGCATTTAGTATAATGTATAATTAAAGATTTAAGTGTGAAAGCATAATTGGGCCTTGAACGTACTACATAATTGAAGTGTGAAAGCTTAATTCGGTCTTGAATGTCGAGTCCTTGCATTTAGTATAATGTATAACTGTTGTTTTAAATTTAGATTTTAATTTGCATTCATTTTTCTTATTCTTCTTTATTTCCTCAGTCTCTACTCCATTCTTTCTGTTGATACTGACTTTTCAATTCTTCCCTGTTCGAGCTTACTGTATTGGTATATGAAATATCATTCTTTGGCAAGCTCACATCTGCTTTTAAGCACAACCCGGACATGTATAAGTGTGTGTGTGTGTGAGTGTGACACACATTTATTACCCATAGGCTCCTCCAACAGCTTGAGGGCCACCACAAAGATTGAAGGTGTAAATTAATTGCCGAGTAAGCTTTTCTTTGGGGTAAAATCCTGATTTAACTCATAACTAATCACTAATCATTCATGAACCACAGCAAATCGTTAATGAAGGCTGTTTTCCAGACAAGGTGCGTTCTCATATCCATGCCATGAAATTATGGAATTAATTAGATCCGTGTATAGCCTCCCATCCTTATTGGCTAGAAGTGAAGATAATTAAAATACTAAACTACATGACACTAATGATCGGAGCACTGGGTGTAAACCTACTAATGGTTAAGTGTTAATAAGAACAATGGATCTCATGAGCGTCATTCTCAAAATGAGTAATAGAACGTAGTTTTATTTCTAGAGCAAACTGTCATCAGCGTTTTACCGTTCTCTTCTGTAAATGACGTTCAAACTTTTGGTTTTATTTTATGGAACATTCTGTAAATTTGTCGAAATTTCTTGAGAAAGAATGTGAAAGTAAGCTATTCCAAAAACTAGTTAATAGGTTATGAAACAGCCAATGAAACAATTAACAATGTACCTCATCAAGCATGTAAGGATAACGTAACAGCTAGCAGGTTATGAAACACTAATGAGAACAATTAACACTATACTTCACTAACAAAGTAAGGCTAAAGTAAGTAACCGTTTGAATTAAGGTTATTAACCAGTCATGAGAACAATAACACTATACCTCATCAACAAAGTAAGGCTAAAGTAAGTAACAGATTGAATTAAGGTTATTAAAAAGTCATGAGAACAATTAACACTATACCTCATCAACAAAGTAAGGCTACCGTAACTAACAGTCAGATTGAATAAATGTTATTAAACAGTCATGAAAACAATAACACTGTACCTCATCAATAAAGCAAGGCTAAAGTAAGTAACAGTTTGAATTAAAGTTATTGAACAGTCGTGATAACAATAACACTAGTACCTCATCAATAAAGTAAGGCTAAAGTAAGTAACAGTTTGAATTAAAGTTATTGAACAGTCTGATAACAATAACACTATACCTCATCAATAAAGTAAGTCTAAAGTAAGTAACAGTTTGAATTAAAGTTATTGAACAGTCATGATAACAATAACACTATACCTCATCAATAAAGTAAGGCTAAAGTAAGTAACAGTTTGAATTAAAGTTATTGAACAGTCGTGATAACAACTAACACTACACCTCATCAACAAAGTAAGGCTACCGTTACTAACAGTTTGACTTAAGATTATTAAACAACCACAAGAACAACTAACTATATACCTCATCAACAAAGTAAGGCTAAAGTAACAGTTTGAATTAAGGTTATTAATCAGTCATGAGACCAATAACACTATACCTCATCAATAAAGTAAGGCTACGTAACAGTCAGCAAGTTATAAGATAATCGTGAGAACAATTAACAATGTATCTCATCATTATAATATTAAGGCTAGTGCAACTAACAGTTAGATAATATGATATAAAACTGTCATGATGACAAGTAACACTACCTCATCAAAATAGTGTTACTAATACCATGACAGTTGAGTAAAAAGGTTATAAATTAAATCACGAAAAGAAATATTTACACCAGAGTAAAACATAAGATGATTTTCATTAGTGTCAATAATATAACTTATAAATATTTAAGTAAGAAGAACTTTGCAAATAACACTCAACATGTATAGACTGTATAGACGTGTAGTTAATATTGTAATGTCTCGCACACAAAACCTTAACTACAATTGTTACCGCTTTCAATACGTTTTTTGTTATTGTTGGTTTTTTTCATTCGGTAAGGCGAGACAAAGTCTGGATCTGACTCACTCTTATAGGAAGTGCGCTATAACGCTCACTTGAGAGCGCACGGCTAGCGTTTCGTTATGTACGGTGTCCACCGTTCATTCAATATCACGGGTTTGGTGATCTCTGACAGCATTTAGAAGTTGTAAGCGATGTCCCACCTAACCATGCGGTCAGAGAGGGTGACGGTGTGTGTGTGTGTAAAGTGTGGTTAACGAACCGTAACATATGTAACGGTTTTCCAAAGACCAGTCCTAACTTACAGAGTCAATGAATGAACATTGAAAGGACACTTGACTCACGACAAAGTAGGAAAAAAATTACTATAGACAATGAGAAAAGGGAGGGGTAGACTAAGGGCCTTGTCCTATACTCGCTTCATCCTTCTCAATAAGCAAGCCCAACCAATGTTTACGAGAACAGGTAGAAAAGATATGCACCAGGGCTCTAATTACTTGGAACGAAGACGAGAGATTACACGTGCGCTACACGCGCGACATTCCAAGCGTTTCAAGTATATCAGCTCGCGCGTAACAAGATCGTCATCGGCCTGCCGGTCTCAAGATTCGGTGTAATTTCAAAGCCAAACAGATTTACACAAAACTCTGAAATCTAGGATATATATATGCACAATTGTAGGTTAGGCCCTCTTCTTTCATGCCTGACAACTAGAATGACTGACTTTTTCCAAACCACCGACTTGAAAAAAAAACACGTTTAGTATATACAGGAATTCCCCATAGAAATTCTACTTAGCCGAGTGTCTGCTGAGTTGTGATGTTGCCAAGAAATCACTTCCTAGTTAATAAACGATTATGTTGAGTTACATGTAGACATTTAAAGTCATTTAAAATCTCGATTTTCGTGTCGTCCCATAGAGCTCAACAAACATTCCAGGCGTTACAGACAGCAGACGGGTAACTGTAGTCTTATGGAATTGATTAAACATTCCAGGCTGTCTCGGCGTTACAGACAGCAGACATGTAATTATAATCCCATGGAGCTGAACATACATTCCAGACTGTCTCGGCGTTACAGATAGTAGACGTGTTAATGCTGTCCCATACAGCTGAATTAACATTACAATCATCACTGACGTAACTGCCGTCCCATGGAACTAAACGTGTAAGATTTGTGAGCGAGGTAAAGATATGGCACTACAGCAAATCCTGGAGCTAATATACCTATTTATATTAATTGTACATAACTCTATAAGTTAACGAAGAATTAACATTTGAATCTAGACAATAATTATAATTTAGCAATTTACAACTTTAAGAAGATGCAGGGTTTCTTTGTTCATATAAAATAGAACTCCCGTATTAGCTCCTCTTTAAAACTAAAAACTACATCACATTTTTTTATCTTTAGGCGTTGGCGTAAAAGCTAGAATTATGATAGGTTGTTCGTGTGTAGCATGGAGCAATCGAACGTTATCTAGCTGTCGAATTTTAAACAGATACGAAACGGAATGTATGGGTATGAAGTGGTTGGCCACTTTCTGTGTGATGAAGCGATGATACAAATTCTCTGCTTTACAGCGGCGAAGTAAACAACACCATTGTCAAAATTTGAGTCTCCGTAATTCTTTGAAGGACTAACGTTAAGCACCAACTTGCACGTCGAGATTTTTTTTAAATTTTACAATTCAGTGAAGTCATAAGCAAGTTTTTAAGAAGTGTAAAACCTAAAAACTTGCTCATGACTTCACTGAAGTGTAAAACCTAAAAACTTGATTATGACTTCACTGAAGTGTAAAAACATCATATTTTTTATGTAAACATCAGAATATTATTTATTTATATTTACACCAAGGATCGTGTATGCATAAAAGATTGTTGAAAATGTTAGAATATTCTATGTATATCTATACTCTGAAATTGTTCACCGGGAATCTAAATTTTAGGTAAATTTTGAATACTCTGTGTTTGTTCACTGAGAATGTTATGAATACCTGATGTGTTTACCATCAAAATCGCCAGAACCAGATCATAAACTCATCTTTCGAGTGCTTACTAAGAAGTTATGTTAACGTTTAAAGACCGTTGTTTAAGCTCTGTTTGTTTCATGATGCTCAGACTGTTTTGTGGACACTGCTGTTTTTCTTAACTGTTAAGTGAAAGAGTGAAAAGGTCAGCTGTAAGTTGTGCTATATCAGAGCTGTGAAAAGTTCAACTACAGATTGAGTTTCATCAGAGTTATGTAAAGGTCAGTTACGGGTTGACTTATTAGAGTAGTGCAAAGATCAACTGTAGAATGAGTTATTAGAGTTATTCAAAGATCAGCTTTAGACTGAGTTATCGGAGCTGTGTAAAAGACAGCTAAAGATTGAATTATAAGAGTTACCAGAAATTACTTTGAAGTCGATGGAGTAGTCAGAACTTGCTCATGACTTCACTGGTTGAAGAAGCATCATCGAGATTATACCACATCAGTAGAAAACACCCAGAAGATACATATAAAATAGTCTAATGTTTACTTGAAGAATATGATGTATATAAGCAACATCCAGATTCTACGGCATCAGTAGAAAACACCCAGAACATACATATGAAATATTCTAATGCTTACTTGAAGAATATGATGTATATAAGCAACATCCAGATTCTACGGCATCAGTAGAAAACACCCAGAACATACATATAAAATATTCTAATGTTTACTTGAAGAATATGATGTATATAAGCAACATCCAGATTGTGCTGCATCAGTATAAAACACCAGGAACATACATATAAAATATTCTGTTTCTTTGTTTGAAGTTAAGCACAAAGGTACACAATGGGCTATCTGTGCTATGCCCACCACGGTTTCTAGCGTTGTAAGTCCAGACATACCGCTGTGCTACTGGGGGGCTAAAATATTCTGATGTTTACTTGAAGAATATGATCT
Organism: Limulus polyphemus; assembly: GCF_000517525.1. Lineage (NCBI taxonomy): Eukaryota > Metazoa > Arthropoda > Merostomata > Xiphosura > Limulidae > Limulus > Limulus polyphemus. The sequence goes on along the minus strand of NW_013666379.1, from coordinate 308,666 downwards.
ATGGAAGCAACATCCAGATTATACTGCATCAGTAAAAAAAAAACCTTGGAACATACCTATAAAATCTCTTAATGTTCCCACAAAGAATATGATGTGTAGAAGCAACATCACATACTATGATGCATCATCATAACAATCCCAGGATGTATAAATGATGAATATAATGTGCAGAGCAACATCACAGGACAGCCAATAGTGCACATAAAATATTCTGATGTGTACTTAAACGATATGATGTTAAAAACATCACAGATTACTGCTTCACAAAGGTATACATAAAAAATGCTATAATATTTATTTGCAAAACACGTTCAGTTTGTATTCATGTTTTCAGAAATATCTATATAACGTCCATAAATGGAAAGTTTATTTCAAACTAAGTAATTTTTAGTTGTTGTTTTTTTCTCCAGAATCTTGTTGTATGAAATATTCTGGATCATTAAAATAATCAAGTTCTTTAACCACCTGGTGACTAAAATAAACTTTTAATTCATTCTCTAAATCTCATTAACCTTAAATTGAACTATATTTTATATTGTGATTTTACACTTATTTGGTTGTTTCTTAACTATTTATTATTCACTTGTTGTTGTTTTTTATGAGTTTAATAAAGTGTGGACTTTTTAAGTCCAGGTTTTTGAAGTGAACTTAGATATTTGTTTTTTTTTTGTAATTAAGCACAAAGCTACACAATGGGCCATCTGTGCTCTGCCCACCACGGGTATCGAAACCCGGATTCTAGCGTTGTAAGTCCGCAGACATGCCGCTGTGCTACTGGGGGGCGAACTTAGTTATAAGTCGACGTTTCCTGAAATTGATTTATCTGTAAGAAATATCGAAAATCTCGTGAAGGATGATTTCATCCACTTATATTATCCCTTAAAGTCACGTGACTTGATAGCACCAATAACCATATCAGTTTCCTGTGTAGCTCTTATTACAAAACAATAAAACAGGTATATATATATATATATATACCCAAACAGATATAAAGCACTTACCAGTTTTACTGTAATATATGTGCTAAGCATATTCATTGACTATCTTCAAATCACGTGTCATATCCATGTTTTTATACGTAATTCTTAAGCTATTTCAATCCACTCCACAAAGTTATAATAAAATCTATAAATTTATTTCATGTACATTTTAACATGTTTCGTGCACCATAAGTCTTCTAGCAAATAAAAACATGCGCGTGTTTTCTCATAATTTACACAAAACTTGCGTGCTGTAACTTAAGTTGACAGGAACAAGTTTCATAAGTTTCAATCCAACACGAAATAAAGCCTTAAAGGTCTATTACATTCACATTCATTTGTCCAAGCATAGCAGTGTTTGACACATGTACGCTTATTCCCTGTTTAAACTAAATGTAATCTATAACACTCACATGGGTAATTATATCTATTTTAGGATGCTGTGTTTAGACTGAATGTATTATATGTGTTATAATATATATCTTAGTATTCCGTGTTTTAGTCAATGTGGAATATAACATTCACATGTGTTATAATATTTATCTTAGATTTCCGTTTTTAAGATCAATGTGGAATATAACCTTCACGTATGTTGTAATATGTATTTCATAATTCCGTGGTTAAACTGAATGTAGTATATAACCTTCACGTGTGTTATAATAACACATAAGTAACGATAAGAAACATGCTTACCATAATTACGTGTGTATATACATGTGTTATAATATTTATCTTATATTTCCGTTTTTAAGATCAATGTGGAATATAACCTTCACGTATGTTGTAATATGTATTTCATAATTCCGTGGTTAAACTGAATGTAGTATATAACCTTCACGTGTGTTATAATAACACATCAGTAACGATAAGAAACATGCTTACCATAATTACGTAAAAGGCTGAATGTATTAACGTAATATTGTTGTTTGTGTATATTTTATCTTGATAGATTTGTTAACTAGAGAAACTTAAGAAACATTTCACTTGGTTACAAGAACACTTTTTAGTGTCTCGCACTATAATAGAGAAGTTGTTTGTGTGTTTACTTAATTTCTTTTTAAGTTCGCATTGCTTGCCGTTTCAATTTTACTGGTTTCTATGCGTGACTAGCAGAAATTTTCTCGGGAATTATCCCTCGTCAGGAAGTTTGTCAAGTTTACTTTGTTCTGTGTGGAAAAACTTCACCAAATTTCACGCTGTTAACAAACATTTCTAGTATTGTGTAGAGTTCCACTGAGAGCTACACCAGCATACCAAGTTCCTATCTTACGGATAAAATAGTACAGCGTCTGCATTGTAATTATATAATTTAGAGGTACGTACAGGTTAGGTGTTTTTGTCAAAACTATCCTTAACGTGTGTGTAGAATAACAACAAACTTCGAGTGCATGAAACCGTGAAATAATCTGAATATAAGCAACAGGACGTAGAAATAAGTGTTTGCGAAGACTTCCGGTTTCGGCATGATTTTTGAATTGTTTGATTTAAAAAAAAATATTTTTAGTATTATCATGTTTTTTCATGTTGAATATTAACGTAGAGGGAAGAAACATCCATCGTGCAGGGAAGACTGTTAGGTGGTATTAATATCTTCTATGATATTAAGAAAGTGAATAGTACCCTTTATGTAAGAAGGAAGTTCGCCTCTGAAGAAGGAAGGTCCACCTTTCGATAGCGCTCGGGTTTTTATCATTTCATATCGAGACGTATTAAGCCTACGTGTTTTTCTGATATCCTGAATGAATTGTTTAATTAAACTCAGACGAACTCAACGACTAATACTCAGTAGACCAGCAGACAGATGAATAAATGAATGAAAATCACACATAAAAGTAAGACATGTTGTGTGCGTGCTGTTCTTGTTCATATGTACAGAAAGCACTAATAAGTCGTGATTATGTTAAGATGTCCCCTAATGGAATACTTTTTCGAAAAAAAAAATCAATTTCGGCGATAAACAGTATCTGTTGTCATGAGAATTTCCCGCCCATTAAATATTCACTCCAATCGCATCGCTGTAGAAAACTATAAAAGTTTGTGTTGCAGAGTATTTTAAGTATACACCTAATAGTAGTGGCATTTACTTCCTAAAACTGTATTTTAATAATTAATACCTAAAACACTCTGAACCAGCACGTGTTTGTCAAAAACGCGTATTTTACCATGTGTTTACCTTATCATTATGATTCAATATTTATAACAAGGCAGGGTGTCACGGTATACTGTCGGGCTTTTTAAACCTGTCATTTTAAAACAAAAACCGTCTCAGTTTCTTCGAGAAGACAATTATCTACGGGTCCTGTAGTCTGTGTAATGCACGTGGACGATCTATACATATAGGTACATAGTTATACTGTAATTAGTTGCAATTGTATGGATCCACTTTTGACCATTACTACACCCGCGTTACTGAGTCCTAACTTTCAGCTACGAATTTACATCACTACAAGGGCGCGATATCGTCACGCTAAGGCTAAATCTTCACGTGAGCGTGCAGTTACAACAGCGTGTTGGTTGGTTGTGCTGGCGCCGAGTGCGGACTCCAACGGATCCTCCTCGGTGGAACTATAGCTGCTCATCCTGCCTGGCTTCAACGGAACACCATGGCTAATGTTATCCACATTTTAAACTAGAAACAAAGTCAGCAGAAAAACGTCAGTTTCATCACGATATAGAACCATTAAGAACGCGGGCAGACACTGTTTCGTGCCATCTGAACGGTACACAAAGAGATGTTCAGCTCTCCCAAGGTGCTTGCTTCACTGACAATTTGTTGTACACATGATGCAACTGCATCTATAGATGCCAAAAGCGCAGCAATGAGCCTCTATAAACTTTCATTACAACCATTCGCACCAAAAACCAACAACTTGTATGAAACAGCCTCCTAATTTCCTGATGTATTAATTACAAAGTCAAAACTTCAAGATAAACGTAGGATAAACAAGCGTCATTCATGTTCATTTTGGTCACATATGAGGTTATCATTCTGTCAGTACCATCACTGAAAATCACCACTTCGGTGGAAGGGAGGGAAGGGGAAATTTTTTATCAATCTCATTGAAACATACCGTATAAATTGGCATTGATCAATGTTAACTCAGTATTCATTGTTGTATCTCGTAAAAACAAAAACAAAAAACTGTTTTTTTCTACACTGAACTAAAAACATTCTGGGGTGGAGGAAGGAAACCCTATTCTTCAGTTGAATACGGACCAATAACATACAGCTGCTTTTAATATCAAATAATCCAGTAGCTTAAGCAAGAAGTGACCATTTTAGCTTCCAAACTTACATTATTGAATCATTTTTTGCCGGGACGGATTGTGTTAATAAGTTCTGATAGTTTCATGTTTTTTCTTTATCAGGAGCTAGCCACAATATCCCTGAATAAAACAAACAGTTGTGTCAGTTCACTGTCAGAACATTTAAATGTTCGGAGCTATGGTTTGTGCAGAGAAATATAAACACACCAAGTTCATGAACACCTTCTCTCAAATAGAACTACAACAAACTGACCTTCTCATTCAACATTCATATCTAAGTATTATTGGAAAATAAAGAATCTGGACTAGTCCAGCGTTTAACTTCTGACTCTTCAAGGGAAAAAAAACAAATAAACACATTATTAAATGTATAGGTTTAACTTTACTATTTTATTTCCTTCCCTGTACGCTTAGTTCACCTGCATGTATCTTCCTGTCTGTTAACACTGACAGTTCACGCTTCTGTATATGTGGCTCAGCGGTAAGTCTGAAGACTTACGACGCTAAAAGTCGGACTTCGATACCCATGGTGGGCAGAGCACAGATAGCCTATTGTGTGGCTGTGTGCTTAACAGCAACCTAACCATTATATGTATTTACCTTTACATCCTTACCGTGTATTATGTACCGCAACAAAACTACATCTTCGTTCATCAAATTACTTTGACCTGCAATAAATTAGCTACATTCGTTACGTTCAATCTACTTATAAGATATAACCAACATTTACATGCTTTCTAAAACATTAGAAACCACGGTTTCCACTTTAAGTTGCTCACACATACATATCTTTCTGTTCAGTGAGTTTAGTATCACGCCATAAAAAAACAAAAAAGAAATAACATTCTGCCACGAGTCTCATTGTGTATTTGTCCGCTAAATGAGATCGTTTAATAAAGAAGAAAGATTAAAACCAAAAATTTGAGAAATTTGTGTTCGGAGACTACGCGGTTACCAAATAATAGTTACTGAAGCAAAGTCGTCAGTCAAATAATTACACACGCCGTTCGTTCACGTTCTGTTGCCGAGGTTCTCATTAAAGTGGGTGGCTTTTCCATCTAATGCGCGCGCCCATTATTCTGACCGCTATAGCCAACGAAGGGCGTTGACTCAAACACTTCATTTGTAACCCTACTCTATACGGTGTGATATAATTCTCAGATAGTCCCTAAAAACAAATATAACCCCATTTTATACGTTGGGATATAATCCTCACATAGTTCCTAACAAATGTAACCCTACTCTATACGGTGGTATATAGTTCTCAGATAGTCCCTAACAAATATAACCCTACTCTATACGGTGTGATATAATTCTCAGATAGTCCCTAACAAATGCAGATAGTCTCTAACAAATGTAACCCTACTCTATACGGTGGTATATAATTCTCAGATAGTCCCAGTCTCTAACAAATGTAACCCTACTCTATACGGTGGTATATAATTCTGAGAATTATATACCACCGTATAGAGTAGGGTTACGCCGTCACCACTAGATGCTTTAAGTGACTAGATTTTGAATGAGAATCAAAATAAGAAGTCCGGTTTCAAACCTGCCAACTCGTTAGTTTAACCAACGTTACATAAAAAAACACTTCTTTAACTTTAACGACGAAGCTCTTAAATATCTACAAACTGACTATTTAAATAGAAGAAAATCCTTTGCCTCTACAAATTGTTTTTTTTAACGAACATATCTTCCATTTACGTCATATGTATATTTCGTCTAATCCTAAACGTTTCTCATTGTTTGTCTAATTCTAAACCTTTTTTCGTGTTATATGACATGCTAGTATTTTCAATCATTCAATATCCTTTTTCTTCTTTTTTTTTTCAAACCCAAGATGTGCAGTAATAAAATAAGTATTACGTTTTGTTTACTCGTGTAATTATAATTACACTTTACTCAAACGTAATTCGCATCGGAAAAGTAATCTTTGTATCTAACAGAGCGAAAACTATGTATATATATCTATATATATATGTGTATGTTTGAAGTGAGTTCTATGGTGAAATGGGAAGGCTATGGTCTTTCTTAGTAAATACTTTTGGTAATGGTAAAGATTTCTTGAAGAAAGTGCAAAGTGTTTATCTACCTTTACTTCTTACGGTTATTCCATACTGACAAACGAAACTGGTGCCAGCTCATGAATTGCCTTATATTAGTAACCTTAAGACCGAGCCTAGTCTTTTCTGTAAGTCATGTTATGGATTTTCTTTACGACTCTTCTCCCCAAATTGGCCTCATATTAGTAACCTTAAGACCGAGCCTAGTCTTTTCTGTAAGTCATGTTATGGCTTTTCTTTACGACTCTTCTCCCCAAATTGGCCTCATATTAATAACCTTAGGATAGAGCTAGTCTTTTCTTTAAGTCATGTTATGGCTTTTCTTTACGACTCTTCTCCCCAACTTGCATATTGCTCTTAAAATAGAAAGTTATATGTCGCAATTTACGTTATTGTTGTTTTGCCTTGGCACATTTCAATATAAGTACTGCATTTACTTGACTAATATTATCAAATATTTCAAATTCTAGGCTGATACGTGATTGAAGGTCTTTACCTTTTTTGCGAAAGTTTGAAACAAAGAAACAAGATATTAAGTTAAACACGTTTTCATCACGGAATTATACGCACTCAGAACTGAGAATATGCAACTAAATCTGACCTCTCCATCACGTGTCGTATATTCAAAACTGTATACTTGCTGTTCATTGGAGACTTTTATATTCCCTATAATAATCCCCAGGAGGGAGAAAATTAACTCGTGTGTTCAAATCTCTAAAATACGCATACTTATATGTCTAATGGATTCTGTTTTTTAAAATATTCTCCAAGTCTGTAAGTTGATAGTATAATATCTTAGTTACGTGTTCCTATCTAATAATGTTTTTAATTACCTGCTAGGGTTGAATAATAAGACGTTTGTTTTAGAACAAAAGAAAATACACTTCACAAAGGACCACTTCCGTATAGCTGTCCATGATTTTTAACTGAATGGCTAAAAGGAAAGTAGCTACTCAACAACACCTTTCGTCATGTATTCTCCGACCGAAAACTGAGATTTAATCAATATTTTGTAAGCCCACCTAAGGCCCCAAAGTGCTGAGCGCGTTCTTGAGGCAACGGGATTCGAACCACGAATCTCCAGATTCCCATTCCAGGCATGTTAATCACTTGGACACGCCCTGCCTAAGCTGATTTGACGAAAGGGTCACAAAGATATAAAATTGTTGGCTAATAAAGCTCTTAATGCTAAATAGTTAATACTAAATACTTAATACCAAATACTTAATACTAAATAATAAACAGTATAATGCACATGATAATGTTCAGAAATGCATCGTTTTGGCGAGGAGTTACACGTTTTTGGACCCAGGAGAGTATATGAGAGAGAGGTAAGATTAATGTAAAAAAACATTTCATACACATGCGTATGTATATCTTGTTTAATAAACCAAATAAGCGTTCTTGTTAATGTCTTCCTTCGTTTCTTTATTTACTATTTTACTGTGCTATATTATTTTTCCAACACGTTGATGAACGGATTATCTGGACGTCAAATTCGCAGTAATTCAAAACAACACTTTTTTACAGTAACACATATTTTATTTAAAGACGGCTTTGTCACAGTAGAACGTGACACAGTAAAGCAACAGTCGGAACTGATGTGCAGTTTATATACAGATGGATACAGTATAGTTTTTATTTTTTTATTTATACAATTTACAGTGTGTTGCTGCAGGTTTGTGAAGAAACTGGTAAGTTCACAACGTTATACACGAACACCTTGTAACGTAATTCCTGCCCTGCTTTTTGTATTAATACTCAAACATCAGCATCACATGGCTTCACAAGTACAAAATTTTATAGAATCCAACAAAAAAAGTGCAAAATCTTGGGTGGCCTCGTATACAAAATAGGATCATCTTCGTTCAAAATCTGTAGTTTCTAAAGTTTTCTTCTATTTAAAACGCTCGAGTTTAGAAACATAATAATACACTTTACTTTTCAATATAGAAAAAACACATAACAGTGTAATAAGCAATTCGAATTCGTTCACTGTGTTTTTGTTTTTTTTACAATCTCGCTCTCTGTGAGTGAGAAGAGGTTAAAGTAGGCAAACCACGCATAAAAATAGTCAGGTTTAAGCAATGAAACGCAAAATATAATTGAGAATATAATAATTATTTTTAGGAGCTCTATGTAGATGGAAATATACCGATTACTTCAGTTACTCAAACCCTGAAAAAATTACGTTCTTTCACTCATGTAGTCATTGGTTTTTAATTAAGGATATAACTTGAATAATCTCTTAAGGACTACTGCCTTTTATCTAGCTCGGAAACGACATTTCGGACTCTGTGTTAAGTAGTTCTTCATAAGGACTGCTCCTGTCTAGCTTTGGAGGCATCGTTTCGAAGATCTGAAGCGTGGTCTCGAAAACTAGACAGATGGCAAGAATTTACCTAATGAAGGACTACTTAACACAGAGCCAGAAACGTCGCCTCTAAAGTAGATACAAGGCAGAAGTAGTCCTTACGAGACTATTCATTTTCTCAATACAATGAAATTTTTTTAAAAATTGATATGAGTTGTAATGACCATCAAAAATGTTTTTATACTTAATTAAGCACCAAATACTCGGACATAGATCTAATACATACACAAATGGAATGAAACAATTTGAAAACTTTACATCATAGAATATGCCAACATTCAAGTGAACAAACTTAACAAAAACAACCAAAATATTTCTTTCCGCATTTGAAGTTGCTCTTCAAAATTCACTAAATGATAAGGAAAATTTGATTAACATAAACTGTAGAGTCATTTAACTCATAACCGACTTAATTTTAGAAAAGATTGGTCTGTAAACATTTTTCGTGTACGTTTAAATATTAGTTGCTACAACACTTAACACAGTCAACCACAGTACAAGATGAATGAATTGAGATAGACGAGAAGTTAGGTGTTAATACCGACGAATTTATGCAAATAAACAAGTAGTATACCATAACAAAACCTATTTTTATCTCAAGCATACATATTGAAAACATTTTCAAATGATTTTTGGAACTGTCTTAAAACACTTACGCTTATCCGATAATCTGTTTTACAATGGTCAAAACGTTTTCTTTAATGGACGAACTTTTCTAAAGAGTACGTTTCATAATAAGAATTAATTTTTACATAAAATAAACAGTAATTACAGCTGTCTTCTTCATACTAATTTATTGACTGGATTTTGCTTAAGATACATCGTGTTCTGTATTATATGTAAGCTAACTATCGACACTCTAAATCTCGTTCAATACACAATTCTCAGCATTAGTCAAAGGTGGTTTTGAACTATAACAGAAACTCTTATAGTAATACTAATACACAGTCTTAACCCTAACGAAAGGATATGTAGTGTAGATATTCAGCTTCGCACTTCACGTTATATACAAAGATTTATTTGAGAGGGAAAGAATGTTTTCACTTTTTTATGTGTTTATTTCAGTTTGAACAGTAGCTCAATTACTGGATCATCATTATGGAGCAAAGTGTTTTATTAATATTTAGTGAGAGGCCCACTGAACTAAATAACTAATTCAAAAAATACAATAACAGCAACATTTATAGTAAGCAAGTTCTGATCTTAATGACTAAAACGTTTCAAAAAATAGTATCAGGTCATAATAAGGCTAAAGTTCTTGACATTTTACTTGACAATGATCCGACACTTTGGGTCGAAACGTTGGAATTATTAAAATCAGAACTTGCCCACTGTAAAAGTTACTGTTATTGTGTTTTTGAATAAGTTAAGGTGCTTTATTGTTACGCTAGTCTTAATGTAATGGTCCTCCATAGAAAGAGAATGATCTCGTGAATGCGTGACACTAGCTAATATCAAGATATTTTTCAGTATGATATACACATATATATGTGCAAATCAACTCGAAGAGTGTGTACGAATATATGTGTAATATTTTGCTTAACGGAATGGCATATCGCATATTAAAGTCTCGATATTAACATATCTGATGCTAGTGTTAATTTAGTGCAACGCGTTTAATGTTGTAGTCCAACATTTAGCATCTGCTAACGTCATTAGCAGTCTGCTACTAAGGGTTTGAAAAATATTTTGAAGCTAATGATTCGGTTAAAGTTAACATGTAGATACATCTGAGCTATTTTTTCCCGTCGTTAATTGTTAATCAAATGTTTAACTAAAATTGTTGCATTTTACGTGCGAGGCTGTGATCAGTTTGGAACCTTCCATATATTCACATGAAATGATTTCATAGATCATATATATATACATATAAAGAAATAAGGCTTAAAAATGTTCGACGGTATTATATAGGACATTTGAAATTTAACCTAAATACATTGAATTAATTTTCCTAAATAGTTACTGGTGGTAAAACAGGCAAAATAGACTGTTAAGAGTAGTACAGCGTCTATAGAGTATATAAGAGGCCACCCAAATGTGTACATTACATAACAACAATACATTCTGTAACATACATTATATATCCACTGTATAGTAAACTATACAGTAGTAAAACCTTCCTTATCCTTACAACTATATATATATATATATATATATATGTGCGTGTGTATATATATATATATATAC
>NW_013666379.1:285632-296792 GCF_000517525.1 Limulus polyphemus | reverse complement strand
TATATATATATATATATATATATATGTGCGTGTGTATATATATATATATATACATATATACATAACTATACAAGTTACCTTTCAAAGCTTTCCGTCATCAAACCCGATATATATGCATATACACAAATACATATATGTGCGTGTAAATTCTGACATACATATACGCATATTATAGTACATTTATATCGGCCGGTGACGTCGTTCACAAAGCAGGTGCACGTTATATTTATATATACATTCACATATGTGTATAATGTCGAGATTGCTTAATCTGAAGAGTCGCCTGCTTTAACGCATACTTTACTTACGTGTAGATTGTTCGTGGTCAGAAGGATTATTATAGTCGGTCTCGCTTCTTCTGCAAGAAGTGTTCATCAGGACCTGACATATGGATTCTCTATTTGCCACAGGAGAATACACTTTTTCGTAAGAGCAAATCCTTGTGGAACTGTCTACAGTCCAACGGAATAGCAAAAGTCTTATAACACTACATGTGCGTTAAAGGCATGCTTCCTGGCCCTACATTGTCACTATGATGATGTGGATAATGACTTTGCATTTGAAGTCTCTGGACATTGGGGTCATTGGCATCGCCAGGTAGATACATGCTGATCATGTCACGGAGATCAGGGCCACACCCGGGTCTTCTTCCGGTCGCAGCTGCTACGGCGGCCGCAGTCATGGCTGAAGGTGGGGTTTGGGGTCCGGGCCCTGGACTTGGACTATGTTCCGTCTTGATGGTGCCTGGAACTGACATGGGACTAGCGCCCTGCATGGGTGAATAGGATGACATGGGCAAGGAGTAACTAGAGCTACCGTTCATGTACGACATGGGCATGTTAGCCCCTGTTGTCATAGAGGTGGGCACCTGGGTCATGTCGTACCGAGGGTAAAGTCCACTACTAGCCGTCATCTGGGTCCCGTAGCCGGCTGCTGCCGCATGGTGTTGGTATGCTTCGTGCATCATGCTAGGATAACCGTTGGGCATGTAGCCGTTCATTTGGTACATTTCACGGTTTACCTGTTGCACAGCTGCTGCTTGGTTCCGTGCATCTGAATGCAGAAGGCCACTGGCCAAGGGATATTTGTCCTTCTTCATCATGGATTTGGTCTTCCTTCGGGGCCGGTACTTGTAGTCAGGGTGATCTTTCATATGCAGCGCCCGCAAGCGCTTAGCTTCGTCGATAAAAGGCCGTTTCTCTGCTTCCGATAACAGCTTCCATTCAGCACCCAGTCGCTTGCTAATTTCCGAGTTGTGCATCTTGGGGTGTTCCTGGGCCATCTTACGACGTTGGCCTCGAGACCAAACCATGAAGGCATTCATCGGCCGTTTAACCCGATCAAGATCTTTCTTGTTGTTGCTGCCAGAAGATGAGTTATTACCCATTTCATTACCGTCCGATCCACCGGATGCTTGGACATGGTGACCGTGATGAGAGGTCGCGGTTGTACAGTTTACCATGGACAGTGTGGTGTGACCAGGTGAGTGGTGTGACAGTCCTCCAGTCATTTTCATTTCGGAAGCTTCAAGTCCATGACCCATTGTAACACCGGAGGTCGGTGCCCCAAACGGGTGGTAGACAGCATACTCTCTCTCTAGCGTGGCCAGGGTGGCAGCGTTGGCAGGGCTGGCGAGGGACTGGGACTGGCCGCTGCTGCTGCACAGCTGGCACGGACAGGCGCTGCTGGGACGAATGGTGGAGGCCTCCGTGGTTACGGGTCCACAGGTAGGATTGGGTCAGGCAGGCTGCGACAGGCTTCCCTCCCTCAGACACAAATGGGCATGACAGCAATCTGTTGATCAGCGTGTGTTCCTGCCAGAATGACTGTATGTAGAAAGGTTCACTTTCACACAGCCTGAAACCGAGCTCTTTCAAGTGCCACCACACGGCTGTATTGGTCGAATACAGGGCTTTATTTGGCCTCTTTCAATACAAAGTTCTGTCAACAAGAGGAGCACCTCAATTCTGGCCGTCTAACGTGTTCAAGCACTTCTCTGTCTATGACTAGAGCTTTACCCCGAGTCCATGCGTTATTGATTGACAATGGCCCTGGCGCACATGGCTAGTAGCCAATCAGCACGCTATCACCAAACTTGGCTTCATATCTACCCATTTGTCGAGATACTGAAGTGACGTAGCCCTAAAGTGTAGTGACTTATACAAGGAGGCGGGGTCTTCCGCAGCAACACGGGAGAGGAACGGGGGAGCTTACCCGTTCTCACCTGGTAAAGCACGAGCTCAGCGTGTTGAAAAAGATTTGGTGAAAACTTGAAATTCACTATATATGTACATAGACATAAGGAAGTTCAGTTTGTTTATAGAAACACGCCGAACAATTCTAATAACTCGTGATAATAAATCTTGCAAACTAGTTAAAACAATTCTTATAAATTAAACAAAACCTCTCTTCGAACGAACGACAGCTTAGTCAGGATCGTTTTCGGTAAAACATTTTTATTTTTACTTATCATAATGAATCTTTAATTACCAGTTTCAGACACTAAGCTGTATCTAATGTAGCCCTCCTTCTGTTTTAGTAAGTAAGCGCCCTTGTTCTAACAAAGCACGGGAAATGTCATTCATAAAATCTGTTATGTAAAATGACAAAATTTGGCTTTCTTTTGTTTTTAATCTAATATGATTTACCAAAAAGGACAATAATGTAAAAATGTTTGTCTTTCACTTGATCCACGACAAACAAACTTGACTATTAATCTATTTACAAAATACACATACACGTATATATATACATATATTGTTAAAAACACATACACACACAGTATATCAAGTCTAGCAGCAATATTCAAAAATTACCTGATTGATGATTAACAATGCATGTTTCTTAAAGTTTGGTTAACATTACAACTTACTCAGCTGGTAAGTTGTTTGACAAGTCCTATAATCTACAGAATGTCAATTCAATTATTGTTAGTAGTGGACTAGAAAAGTAAGTATATCGATAAGATTTTCAGTAACTTTAACCTTCAGAATCCGGAAGCGTGAATGCTTTTCGTTTGTACGTCTTTATATGTTTTGTTTGTCCACAAGTTTTCTAAATGTGCTTACTCTAGCAGTGTACTTCAGCCATTCTTTACACTTCCTATTCAATTCTTCTGCTTTTAATACTAGGTATAAAGAAAAGCTGTCGCTACGAAGCAACGGTCAAACAAACAGTTCTTTCAAATCTTCTCAAAGCAAAACGGTTGCGCAAGCGTCAGTGCTGACATCTAGTGGAGTTACTAAGCAACAGAGTCTAGGCGAACGGCCACGCCTCAGTAAATATTAACATGCGGGTCAGTCTCGAACAAATTACATAACCAGGAAAGGTGCTGTCGAGCGTTAAGTAAAAAACAAATTATATATATATATGTTTTTAGGTTAAGTCTTACAAATTATTAATTAAGACTATTTAATTTAGCACAGAATAATCAACGGTAGAAAATTCGGTGTTATTTCTTCTATCGCGTGTTTAGAAAACCTACGGTTCTTAAAAGCTGTTGCTTTAGTGAGACTCAGCTATAGAAGAACTATTTTAATGTTTCCTGACGAAACACAGAAAAAACAAATCCACATGGTAAGTGAAACTGATTAGAGTTCGATAAAAAACTTAGTTTTCATAATATACATCATAATACTGAAAAATGGAGAAAACAACGCCGTTGTCATAATTATTCACTCGATAAACTGCGAATGTTTTTATTTACATAATAAATTCATCGTAAAATAAGTTTTATGATTTTACATTTCAAACAGAAATACCATAAACTTTAGTATCACTTAAGTCTATTGTTTGTAAATTAAAACCTTATTTTTTGGAACAGAAATTATATTAAACCTATTTGAATAAATATAAAAGTAGCTTTCTCTCCCAAAGAATGAATGTGTTAAATTAAACAAATCTTAGTATGCAACTAAATAAGTCTTTATAACTCTTTCTCAGCATTTCCTGATCTGAATCTGACAGTATCCAACTAAACAAATCTTTATAACACTTTCTCAAAGTTTAAACTTTCTGACCTGAAGCTGACAGTATGCAACTAAACAACTCTTTATAACACTTCCTCAAAGCTCACACCTTCTGATCTGATGCTGACAGTATGCAACTAAACAAGTTTTATAACACTTCCTCAAAGTTTACGCCTTCTGATCTGAAGCTGACGGTATGCAACTAAACAACTCTTTATAACACTTCCTCAAAGCTCACACCTTCTGACCTGAAGCTGATAGTATGCAACTAAACAACTCTTTATAACACTTACTCAGAGTTTACACTTTCTGACCTGAAGCTGACAGTATGCAACTAAACAACTCTTTATAACACTTCCTCAAAGTTTACACTTTCTGACCTGAAGGTGACGGTATGCAACTAAACAACTCTTTATAACACTTCCTCAAAGTTTACACTTTCTGACCTGAAGCTGACAGTATGCAACAAATGAAACTTGTAGCACTTTTTTGTGTGAATAGTCATTGTCCACAATCTAGAGATAATGATATACATTCAACTAGAGACATTATAATGTGACACATACTAGATGTGTGTTTAACCTTGGGCTGTTGATGACTATTTATCCATAGATATTATATATAATGTGAAACATACCAGATGTGTGTTTAACCTTGGGCTGATGATGACTATTTCTTTATAGATACTATAATGTGAAACATACCAGATGTGTGTTTAACCTTGGGCTGATGATGACTATTTATTTATAGATATTATAATGTGAAACATACCAGATGTGTGTTTAACCTAGGGCTGATGATGACTATTTATCCATAGATATTATATATATAATGTGAAATATATTAGATGTATGTTTAACCTAGGGTTGATGATGACTATTTATCCATAGATATTATATATATAATGTGAAATATATTAGATGTATGTTTAACCTAGGGTTGATGATGACTATTTATCCATAGATATTATATATAATGTGAAACATACCAGATGTGTGTTTAACCTTGGGCTGATGATGACTATTTATTTATAGATACTATAATGTGAAACATACCAGATGTGTGTTTAACCTTGGGCTGATGATGACTATTTATTTATAGATATTATAATGTGAAACATACTAGATGTGGGTTTAACCCAGGGCTGATGATGACTATTAAACCATAGACATCATATTGTGAAATACTTCAGGTCTGCGTTTAACCTAGAACTAAAGCCAACATTTATTAAACGGTAGTCTGGAGAAATTATAATATGTGCCCTAACAATTCATTGTTTCTATCATAGAAGAATATGTTCCAAATTATAGATATTACTGAGGATTAATCCTGGTTATTGTGTTAAAGTTAGAACTGATTACTTGCATTAAAATAGAAATAATAATGGTGTTTAATCTCCGGGTCAGTGTATTCAATATACTACTGATCTAATTTATTAATATATATTGATTTGTTCGATAATAGGGATACCTTTTGTGTTACATAGTACAATAATTGGATGAAGATTACACAAGGTCCATTACGGATCTAGCCGATTGGGAAGATTTATTTCAGCAGTTAGTTGAGAATGAAATAAGAAACAGATACGATTCCCGAAACCATATTATTAAATCCTACACTGCTTAAAAGATTACATTAATGCTGGTACAATATTGAAACAATGCGTGTTTGCTACAATATATCATAATCGGATATGCAATAATAAGAAATCATTGCATTTAGTTGAACAAAGAAGACATTTCATGTTAATAATAGTGAAGTATGAGGAAGTATTAGAATTAGAGGTAATTGTTATCACTTCATCTCTTGTGAGAGCGGTGGTTTCCAGAACTAATTTTGAAATGCAGAAACTCGTAGGGTTCAGAGCGTATCTCGGGCTATGACTAAAAACTGGACTGACAGTGTAACTTATAATTACTGTAAGTCCCTCGTGTTGAATTAATCGGTATCCTGATACAACACGGCGTTTATTTCAGTGCTCTCCTAACTAGATCTTGATTTGATGATAACGTTCTTTTTTTTTCTTTTTTTCAAGTGAAGAATAACTTAATAGTTGCCGTCTTAAAACGTAAATACACATTACATGTGATTCCCCGTCATTACAACATAAAAGCTTCAATTATGTAATCGTCTATACTATTGTAGTCATGTCTTCGGTAGCGTAAATATATAAATGTAACAACCAGTTCAAGTGTAGCTAGCGAATGCTAATACCGAGCAGACTGCATGATAATGACCTTTGAAGGTCACGCAATGATTTGAATCTACGTGCTCTCTAAAGGCGCATCTAAGAAGACAAAAACAATCTTGTGTTTATGTTGAGGTCTACTTTGTTCCTGTATCCTCGTGTGATCTACTTCTGACGATGCGTACGTTATGTTTTTAACCGTAGTCTTCCTGTTTAATATAACAGACATTCCAGTTATTAAACGCTGTTTATGTTTTAACCGCAGTCTTCCTGTTTAATATAACAGACGTTCCAGTTATTAGACGCTGTTTGTGTTTTAACCGCAGTCTTCCTGTTTAATATAACAGATATTTCAGCTATTAAACTCTGTTTTCGTTTTAACTTCAGTCTTCCTGTTTAATATAACAGACATTCCAGTTATTAAACTCTGTTTGTGTTTTAACCGCAGTCTTCCTGTTTAATATAACAAACATTCAAGTTATTAAACGCTGTTTGTTAACGTTTCTTCATTTTCTTTTCACTCTTAGAAATAACTTCCCATTAATTATTTTACAGATTCAAAGCTACACAATGGGTTATTTGTGCTGTACCCACCATAGGTATCTAAACCGGTTTTTAGCGTCATAAGTCTAGAAACTTACGGCTGAATAACTGGAGTATAATTAAATCTTGATTGGGGATAACTCTTTCTTGAAATAAAGTTATTTTCACTTTGTATATGCAATGACTTTTAAAATACCCTCGTAATCTTACAGTTGGTCATCGTTATGCAAGACTGGCGTCATTAATAATTTAATATGGTTTGCCACTTCATTTCTTCGTAAAATATAATCATCCGGGTACTGCACCTGTGAATTACATATTTCTTTGCTCTAGGACAGAAAATGTTTCAATAATCAGGTGAAAAATATGGAGTCCAAGCATTGGGCAGAGAAGACGTCACTAAAAAAACTGTTGTCAAAGCACGTGAAAGAAGGCAAGAAGGCTAAAGTGCCTAGGATGGGTTGAATATGTTGTACTTACAAAAATAACTAGTGACAGTCCCCGAGTGGAACAGCGATAAGTTTACAGACTTACAACGCTAAAACCCAGGGTTCGATTTATCGCGGTGGACTCAGTAAATAGTCCAATTTGTCTTTAGTCTGAAAAACAACATCAAACAAAACAGACTAGTGACAACTGCTGGAACTACTATTTGACCTGATGAGCGTCAACCTTTCAACCTAGAACAAATTTAATACATGACCTCACTATACCAAGAGAAAAAAATTTCATTTTACATAAACCTAATTGTTTTATGAATTAGTGTGGATATAAGGCTTCTGGGACTTAAGACTCGTGCGGTCTTTTGTCTATTATAATGTATATTTATATATGCAAAAGTAATGTTATGTGTTAAGAAAAAAATAACTGGAGTAATGAACTAATATGACGATAAAAATGCAAATAACAGTGATGATTCTTTTTTAATTCCAAGTGCACTACTCGTTAGTAGACTTGCATGAAGTCTGAAGGTCACCACTAGGATACACTTCATCGATTGAATGTTGTACATGAAGAAACGATTAATGTTTCTTAAACTGCAGGGTAACCTGTGCAACACCATTATTACATATGTCCACATAATATTATAGTCAATAACTGGATACTTTTAACAGGAGAAACAACTGATATCATTTGAATTACAAAGTAACCAGTGTAACATCATAATTACATAAGTATTACATTTTTAAAACACTACATTCTTTATCTAACACTTTAGGGATTTTCAAGACTTAGAAGAGTGTATAAGTGGTTGGAATACTATTATTCTATACTCTTCTAATTACTCGAAAATCTCTAAGAGACTAGATAAAAAATGTAGTGTTTAATAATATATTAGGCTTAACACTAATCTCTTATGACAATATAATTCTACTCATTCTTCGCCAGGTTGTAACATACCATAACCATTATTATATACGTCCACATTAGATTGTTCGCAATAATTTGAACGTTTTAACAATATTTAATGCTTAAATATAAACATTTTGCCTAGTTAATCAGTAAGACGGTAACTAGTGGCACGCTTCCTAACAACTCATTAATTTGGCAATTAATGTTTTCTGAACTTCTAATTTCGAAGCGTCCCCTATACACGTGATTGATTAAAGAATTCGACGGTTATAATATTTTTAAGGTAAAGATATCTAAGGTGAATTGTAATTACATATGTATATAAAATATGTCCGAAATGCTCCAGTAACTAGTAATGCTATAACGCAAATGAGGCTTCTACTTCTAATGTTGCCCTAACCAATATAATGTTATAAACTAAAGGAGATTTTTAACTTCTAGGCTAATATTCCTGTAACCAATATAATGTTATAAACTAAAGGAGATTTTTAACTTCTAGGCTAATATTCCTGTAACCAATATAATGTTCTAAACTAAAGGAGGTTTTAACTTCTAAGCTAATGTTCCTGTAACCAATATAATGTTATAAACTAAAGGAAGTTTTTAACTTCTAAGCTAATGTTCCTGTAACCAATATAATGTTACAAACTAAAGGAGGTTTTAACTTCTAAGCTAATGTTCCTGTAACCAATATAATGTTATAAACTAAAGGAAGTTTTTAACTTCTAAGCTAATGTTCCTGTAACCAATATAATGTTATAAACTAAAGGAGATTTTTATACTTCTAACCTAATGTTCCTATAACCAGTATAATATTGTAAACTGGAACTAATGGTCCCCCTGTGGTACTGCTAAAATCCGAGGTTCGATTCCCCACAGTGGGCACAACATACAGTCCAATACTGCTTTGCTATAAAACAACAAACAAACAAACTATCTAAACAAATGTCCCTGTAGTTAACAGCCGTATAAACGAAATCAGTAGCATTATGAATTAAAGAAGGTTTTCTATTCTAAGCTGCAGTGAAAGAAAATGAGAGGTTTTTTGTTCTTTAACCAGTTTTCTTTTGTGTAGTTTTAGTTTTCATGCTAACGTCAAGTGACGTTGTTCTTGTTTTTATTTTCTTCGTCATAAAACAACGTATTTGATAAACCTACTCCTTAGGTCATTTTTAAATTCTGCTTTTAATGTAAGAGAGAGAAAAAAAAAGTTTTGGGTTTACCTCTACACCACGCTTGTAAAGCAGCTTTCAAATGTTACACGAAGAACGTGCATGCAATATTTAATAAGAACTGGTGTAACAAAGAGCATATGAACGGAATATCTTACGTAAATGCAGTTAATGATGATTCGAAAATAGAGAACCGAAGAGCGTTGAAAGGATAAAAATATGGAGGTCGTGAATTAAATGTAAACATGCATGAAAGCCAATAACAATGAAGATTTACTATAAGCAATGATATGCTGCTACAATGCTAGGCGGGAGAAACCGGCAGCTATCATGTGCCCTGCGGGTGTACGAGGACATCAGGCACGGAGGCTCATCGGTGACAACCTCCTAGCTGTCAAGCTCGTTGACCTGAAAGCGCTCCTTCTCGCTTTGGCACACCTGCCATTTTGGACCCAGAGTTTCCCAAGCCCCTAGCCCGTTAAATGATAACCCCTGGGAGAAAGGAATGAATTCACAGAGAGCTATGCACACCTGGGCACGTTGTCCCTACCGAAAAAAATCATTCCTCTCTCCATTTCAAATGGCTATCCCGAATGCGTTTTTTTTTCTCTCTCTCCTGGTTAACGTTTTTGTTATATTATACCTTGATATACACTTAGTTAAGCGAACATTACTATGTAGGTGGATCTATTCAACTATTTCAAAATTACTGATTAAATTTAGAACAATATCGTAGCATAATTAATCCATCATTACAGCTTTACTTACTGTGCCACTCCTTTGATATATACTGAACATTAGAAAAAAAAACACGAAAAACCGTGATTGAAAACCAGCCAGTTGAGGCTTGAACTCGAAATAAATAATTATGTTTTTCCCAGCGTATTCTTTTTATTCAGATAAGATTATTGACTAAACGTCTCGTACGTGGTTTATATAAGCACCAAAAGAAGAGGATACGTGGGTGCAAGAACCAACTTGTATTTTATTAGCTGATTGATAAGTATAGTTGGTTGCTCCTCAGCTAACAGCTTGTTTGTTGTCAATACTATCTTATCTTATTATTTACTGGTACTGGAGGTACTTCTTCGAATGAGCTGTTGGTGGAATAGATTTTTCTAGATAGATAGATGAACATTACTAGTTTAAGTGGCATGCCTAATGTAGCAGTATGAACAGGACGGAAAAGATATGAATCATTAAGTAAGTAGAATTTTTATATATCGCTATGTTGAAAAATGTTTTTTAAATATTTAAAGGTTACATGCTACAAGCAGTAAGGCTTTTGAATTTATTTATAGACGGCATGGTTGTTAATATCATTATCTAGCAAATTATAGTAGCAATCAAAATATATATATGTAAATTAAGATGTTTCATTAGATAACGGAAATTGCGTAGCAAACTACCCTAGCTGGGTTTAAACAACCACCGGCATTAAAAAATAAAGAACCACCGTTATTAAAAAAGAACCACCGGTATTAAAAGAACCACCGTTATTAAAAACAACCACCGGTATTAAAACAACCACCGGTATTAAAAACTACCATCGGTATTAAAACAACCACCGTTATTAAAAACAACCACCGGTATTAAAACAACCACCGGTATTAAAAACTACCACCGGTATTAAAACAACCACCGTTATTAAAAACAACCACCGGTATTAAAAACAACCACTGGTATTAAAACAACCACCGTTATTAAAAACTACCACCGGTATTAAAACAATACCGTTATTAAAACAACCACCGGTATTAAAGCAATCACCGTTATTAAAAGCAACCACCGGTATTAAAACAACCACCGTTATAAAAACAACCACCGGTATTAAAAACAACCACTGGTATTAAAACAACCACCGTTATTAAAAACAACCACCGGTATTAAAAACAACCACTGGTATTAAAACAACCACCGTTATTAAAAACTACCA
>NW_013666379.1:260597-285532 GCF_000517525.1 Limulus polyphemus | reverse complement strand
CTACCACCGGTATTAAAACAACCACCGTTATTAAAAACAACCACCGGTATTAAAAACAACCACTGGTATTAAAACAACCACCGTTATTAAAAACAACCACCGGTATTAAAAACAACCACCGTTATAAAACAACCACCGTTATTAAAAACTACCACCGGTATTAAAAACTACCGCCGTTATAAAAACAACCACCGGTATAAAAAACAACCACCGTTATAAAACAACCACCGTTATTAAAAACTACCACCGGTATTAAAACAACCGCCGTTATAAAAAACAACCGCCGTTATTAAAGCAACACCGTTATTAAAAGCAACCACCGGTATTATAACAACCACCGTTATAAAAACAACCACTGGTATTAAAGCAATCACCGTTATTAAAAGCAACCACCGGTATTAGAACAACCACCGCTATTAAAGCAATCACCGTTATTAAAAGCAACCACCGGTATTCAAACAACCACTTTTATAAAAAAACAACCACCGGGATTAAAGCAATCACCGTTATTAAAAACAACAACCGGTATTATTAACAAACACCGATATTAGAAATTTTTGAGGAAAGATATGAAGCAAAACAAGTTCGTTTCAAAGACTGCATAAACTTTGCATATAATGTAAGAAAAGAAATTAAACTTGTATTGTCTACCTCTAAGCTTTCGTTGGTACAGCACGTGATTGTTAAAGATTTCAAATTTATCACGACCCTCATACACAATTTCAAAATATCCTATTTATTTAAAGTTGCATATGCAAAATAGATTGACTAGGTGATGTGTCAGGTAAATTTTGACTTCTACAAATGTCGAGATGATGATTAGTTTGTAAAACAGTGGATCTATCAAGGGGAGTGATAATCATTGCCTGTCTAGTAGTAGTAGGAGATATATTATCAAATAACGTTTTCTTGTTCAAAAACATTCTTCATCGTAGTGAATCAACAGTGGCAATTGAATGAGAATATATATGACATTAGAATGAATCCAGTATTACGTGAGGGATCCTAATCAAGTGATCAGTCAATATATATATTATCATAAAAATAAAAGAAAGTGTGGACGAAGCTTAAAAATATTATTAACTCAATTTTTGTTTAGTTAAACTGCAGTCACTTATCCCAGACAAGTATGAGTACGTTTGTCACTGCTACTTTTTGTTCAGTCGCTGAATGTTAGAATGCTCAGAATGCAGGAGAATCAATGCCCAGGAAATTGAGGATTTTTGATTCAGCACACAGGATTTCATAAAGAAAACATACTTTAAATAACAGGCTAAATATTTGCCAAATTCTATTTTGTAGAGAAAGAAAACAGCACAATGTATTAAGTATATAATGGGAACATATATATATAAAAAAGAACAATATCAGACTACAGATACATTTCTAACACCATAAAAACAACACCTGGAGAAGAAAGATGCGAAAATTAAAGATGTACTAATTACATGAATAAAACAGCTGGAAGAAAAAATAACAGCTTATCAAAAAGTTGTATGCAAATAAAGAACAGAAGAACTCATATCATGCCCCTTTGAAAGTCGAATAGATCCTTGCTCTTACCTGTTATCTTTCAGACTTACTATAACATGACTACATCTCCACTGAGTAAGTAATAGAAACGGCTACAAAATAGAATTTTATGAGAACAGAAGTGTGGTGAGTACGAAAAAATTACAATATAATAACTCACAGTAATATGGCAGCATGCTAACATGCGGCAGTAACCTACAACTATTTATATTTACTGAAAGATGACTTATTTTGTACATATCATTTCTTTGAGAATTTGCTCATACGACAACCCTCTCATTTAGTTAACACTTTACTGAACTAGCGATGTGAACCTTTTTCGTTCCTTTTATTTTAATTCAATGAATGAAGTTATGAAAGAAATTAGTTGCGATTTTCCTAAACAAAAATGGCTATAGGTTCTCACACAATTTTTACAAACAAATCTTAAAAACCAAAAATAGTTCAAAGAATCATCGTTCATTTTCATGAGGTCAAGTGTGTTTGTTTGTTTGTGTGTAAGCACAAAGCTACACAATGACCTACCTGTGCTCAGCCCACCACGGGAATCGAAACCCGGTTTCTAGTGGAGATCAAGCATACACGCTGAATATGCCCGTTTAAACAAATCAGCGCCAAAGGGTCACGAAAAATGGAAGAGTTAATTAAGCAATAGGTAACAACTAACAACGTTAATCCTAAATGACTCTGAGTCCTAGTTTCAGCGAAAATGAATATATACGATGTATCAGGCTATTTTAATAAACCGTAGTCAGTTTTCCTGCAATAATTTGAAAGTGTTAGATTGTTTCGTATTGTATACTACAGTAACCACGCTTTGCATTTACCGTATTTTAATGCTTGCTATTGAAAATATCTAAATATACATAAATTAATTAGAAAAAACACAGTAAAATGCAAGTTACTAGTACTTACTTATAGATTTTGTGATGGTAAGATCATATTATTTTTGTTATATGTCTCCTACGGTGATTGGTTAGTGTTTGTTTGTTTGTTTTGAATTTCGCGCAAAGCTACACGAGAACTATCTGCGCTAGCCGTCCCTAATTTAACAGTGTAAAACTAGAGGGAAGGCAGCTAGTCATCGCCACCCACCGCCAACTCTTGGGCTACTCTTTTGCCAACGAATAGTGGGATTGACCATCACGTAATAACGCCCCCACGGCTGAAAGGGTGGGACGGTGATTGGCTAGTGACCTATTTATTTATTATAGAATAACTGTTAATTACGATCAAGCTAAAATTGTCACCTGCGCTACGACAGTTACTCGAACTTTGTGTACGACATTTTAATGAAACTTGAATACACACAACATCTGGATTTGTGGTAATCCTTTTTTGATTAGGAGAGTGTTTATAACGATGTTTTGTAAAGAAAAATACTAATATTTTGCCCCACTATATAACTGTGATAATATATCAATAATACTTTTAAAGAAAAATATAAAATATGTTCAAAAAACATATTTTTCTTCGTAAGATAAAGTTGAATATTATTATCCCATGACACTTGTGTCAGTTCTAAATACGGTGCAATTGAAATCATTTAATGATACTTGGTACACCTGTATCTATACCGTGAAATTGAGGTTTATTCCATGACACTTGGCATAGCTGAGTATACCGTACAACTGAGGATTATTCCGTGACACTTGGCATAGCTGAGTATACCGTACCATTAAAGTTTATTCCATGACACTTGGCATAGCTGAGTATACCGTACAATTGAGGTTAATTCCATGACACTTGGCATAGCTGAGTATACCGTACCATTAAAGTTTATTCCATGACACTTGGCATAGCTGAGTATATCGTACAATTGAGGTATATTCCACGACACTTGACATAGCTGTATGAACCGTACGATTGAGCAATATTTTTCTGTTTTGTTGAACTGAAAATTCTGTATATTTAATTGATATGTTTGGTTGCTGTTCTTCTGTTAACCATATAGCAACAGGTGAGTTCAACCACAGACATCAGTTGTAAATGTTCGTACATAAACTAGATTGCGGCGAAAGTTTTTTTCCCATTTCTCTTTCCAATTTAATCACGAATATTGCCTGTTCTCACAAAAGACAAGCAAATGAGATCCCTACAAGTAGTTCTTCACAATCCAAATTAATCGACAACACAAAAACAGCTCCGTTTTGGCTAAACGTGTGCCTGGTCGCTTCTTTAAAAGGATAGCGTTACAAGACAAAAGTTCCAGAACAAAGTAGCCGTCAGTTTGGAGGTAAGGATATCGCCATCATCAATCACTAGTTCGGTGGTTGACAGGTCCAATCTCGCTGCACTGCTTTCATCACGTTTCCGGGCTAGGCTGAAGACGTATTAGCTGGTAGCATGTTTTTAGAACAGGTATCAACGTCACTATGATAATGGAGCGCAATTACGGCAGAGATAGATAATACATGCCATTCCATCCAGAATATGGACGGTTATCAAGCACTAAGAAGATGTACTAACTTTTTTTATCGCTCTGAGTGGCTTCAAGGCTAATACGGAAGACAATAAGAAAATTCGTTGTATAAAACAAATTCTTCAGATTTTTCTTGTCACCCGACAAGTCTAGAGTCATTACGCTAATATTAAAAAAAAATATGAGAAGTCGTGTTTATGGCATAAATATAATAGGAAAGGGGCCATTCCAATATGGATACGTTTGTTTTTGTTTTTTTGAATTTCGCGCAAAGCTACACGAGGGCTATCTGCGCTAGCCGTCCCTAATTTAGCAGTGTAAGACTAGAGGGAAGGCAGCTAGTCATCACCACCCACCGCCAACTCTTGGGCTACTCTTTTACCAACGAATAGTGCGATTGACCGTCACATTATAACGCCCCCACGGCTGAAAGGGCGAGCATGTTTGGTGCGACGATGATTCGAACCCGCGACCCTCAGATTGCGAGTCGAGCGCCTTATCCACCTGGCCATGCCGGGCCCCAATATGGATACAGCGAATTACTTATTTTAGGCGTAGTACAGAATGAAAACTTAACCAGAACTCAACTCTTTCATTTTCTTTTCAGAATTCGATGTATTGGTCCCCTAGTGGCACAGCGGTATATCTGCGGACGTACAACGCTAGAAACCGGGTTTCGATACCCGTGGTGGGCAGAGCACAGATAACTCATCGTGCGGCTTTGTGCTTAATTACAAAATAAATCGACTTATTAATATATATAGGGATTTTATTTTAAGTTAAGTTTTTGTAAAAGACCAGATTATTATGTTTGTTTGGTTTTGTTGAGTTGGCGATGGGTGGTATTAATTGACTAGCTATCTTCCCACAATTCCATCATTTTAAAATTTTTTGAGAGACGGTTAGCGCGAATAGCCCTCGATTAGCTTTGCGCGAAAATTCGACAAACAAAAAGACAAACGTCCGAAATACATATAATATATTAATATGAAAATAATGTTTGTTTGTTGTCATGTTTGTTATTAAGCACAACGCTAAACAATGAGCTATCTGTGTTCTGCCCACCACAGGTATTGAAACCCGATTTTTAGCGCCATAAGCCTGCAGACTTATCGCTGAACCACTGAAGTGAAAAAAATGTTTGCAGCTGAATATATACTATTGTAAATTTAACTTAACATTTTTTAGGTTCTAAATTGAAATTACTAGATACCCAGATTAAGTTATGAAATTTTAAAAGTAAGCTTTCATTTTGACAATAAAATGTATGGGCTGTAGAAAATTTCACTTTGTACTTTTTTTTCCCTTTTAATTCTTGTACTTTTATTGTCACATTTGGTACCTAATTAGACTGCACGTTTTAGATTGATAGCTTAAGATCTTCAGTTAAGAATTTTGGTAAATCTAAACCTATCTCGTTACTTTATGTATAAGAATATATATGTTTCGTAAGTTCGACGTATTAACTTGAATATTGCAGTGTACTGATTACAATAAATAAAAAGAGTTTGGTGCAACAATACTATGTAGAATTTACAAACTTTTAAGTTGTTTGTTATTAAGCACAAAGCTACACAAAGGGATATCTCTGCTCTGCCCACCATGGGTATCGAAACCCGGTTTAAGTTGGGCTGCACACAAATCAAAATCGTGTATTTCTATATTTTTTCGATGCATCGATCATGTAAACGTTTGATTTCATACCTGTAAGTTATTGTTAACTTATTGTTATTATTGTCCTTATTGTTAACTATTCATTAGCATTGTTACAACATAACAACACTAAAACCATTGTGGTAATTGGAGAGACTCCTTATTGTTGACTATTCATTAGTATTGTTACATCCTAACAACACTAAAACCACTTAGGTAATTAAGGAGACTAATTGTTAACTATTAATTAGCATTGTTATACCCTAACAACACTAAAACCACTTAGGTAATTAGAAAGACGAATTATTGTTAACTATTCATTAGCATTGTTACAACATAACAACACTAAAACCATTGTGGTAATTGGAGAGACTCCTTATTGTTGACTCTTCATTAGCATTGTTACATGATAAGAACACTAAAACCACTTAGGTAATTAGAGAGACTCCTTATTGTTAACTATTCATTAGCATTGTTACAACATAACAACACTAAAACCATTGTGGTAATTGGAGAGACTCCTTATTGTTGACTATTCATTAGTATTGTTACATCCTAACAACACTAAAACCACTTAGGGAATTAAGGAGACTAATTGTTAACTATTAATTAGCATTGTTATACCCTAACAACACTAAAACCACTTAGGTAATTAGAAAGACGCCTTATTGTTAACTATTCATTAGCATTGTTACACCATAACAACACTAAAACCCGGAGTCCCTCTAATTCCCAAAATGGTTTTAGTGTTGTTATGTTGTAACAATGCTAATGAATAGTTAACAATAAGGAGTCTCTCTAATTACCTAAATGGTTTTAGTGTTGTTATGGTGTAACAATGCTATTGAATAGATAACAATAAGGAGTCTCTCTAATTACCTAAATGGTTTTAGTTTGGTTAGGGTGTAACAATGGTAATGAATAATTAACAATAATGAGTCTCTCTAATTATCTAAGTGGTTTTAGTGTTGTTATGGTGTAACAATGCTAATGAATAGCTAACAATAACGAGTCTCTCTAATTACCTAAAAGGTTTTAGTGTTGTTATGTTGTAACAATGCTAATGAATAATTAACAATAACGAGTCTCTCTAATTATCTAAGTTTATTGTTAACTATTCATTAGCATTGTTACACCCTAAGAACACTAAAAACCACTTAGGTAAACAGAGAGACGCCTTATTGTTAACTATTCATTAGAATTGTTACATCATAACGACACTAAAACCATTTAGGTAATTAGAGATGCTCCTTATTGTTAACTATTCATTAGCATTGTTACACTCTAAGAACACTAAAACCATTTAGGTAATTAGAGAGACTCGTTATTGTTAATTATTCATTAGAATTGTTTCACCCTATCAACACTAAAACCACTTAAGTAATTAGAGAAACTCCTTATTGTTAACTATTCATTAACATTGTTACACCATAGCAACACTAAAACCATTTTGGTAAGAGAGACTCCTTATTGTTAACTATTCATTAGCATTGTTACATCATAACAACACTAAAACCACTTAGATAATTAGAGAGACTCGTTATTGTTAATTATTCATTAGCATTGTTACACCCTAACAACACTAAAACCATTTAGTTAATTAGAGAGACTCCTTATTGTTATCTATTCATTAGCATTGTTACACCATAAGAACACTAAAACCATTTTGGTAATTAGAAAGAGAGACTCCTTATTGTTAACTATTCATTAACATTGTTACACCATAAGAACACTAAAACCATTTAGGTAATTAGAGAGACTCCTTATTGTTATCTATTCATTAGCATTGTTACACCATAAGAACACTAAAACCATTTTTGTAATTAGAAAGAGAGACTCCTTATTGTTAACTATTCATTAACATTGTTACACCCTAACAACACTAAAACCATTTAGTAATTAGAGAGACTCCTTATTGTTATCTATTCATTAGCATTGTTACACCATAAGAACACTAAAACCATTTTGGTAATTAGAAAGAGAGACTCCTTATTGTTAACTATTCATTAACATTGTTACACCATAAGAACACTAAAACCATTTAGGTAATTAGAGAGACTCCTTATTGTTAACTATTCATTAGCATTGTTACACCCTAAGAACACAAAAACCATTTAGGTGATTAGAGAGACTCATTATTGTTAATTATTCATTGGAATTGTTACACCCTAACAACACTAAAACCACTTAGGTAATTAGAGAAACTCCTTATTGTTAACTATTCATTAGCATTGTTACACCCTAACAACACTAAAACTACTTAGGCAATTTGAGAGAGACTCCTTATTGTTAACTATTCATTAGCATTGTTACACCCCAACAACACTAAAACTACTTAGGCAATTTGAGAGAGACTCCTTATTGTTAAGTATCTATTAGTTTTGTTGCATCACAACAAGATTAATACCACATAGTTACTTAAACAGGTAATTTGTTGTTAACTGCTTATCGATATTGTTATACCACAACAAGGTTAATACTACATAGTTATATGAACAGGTAATTTGTTGTTAATAATCTATTAATATTGATACATCATAAAAAGAATAATACCAGTTATTTAGTTAGACAAACACTTTGTTGTTAAATATTTATTAGTAACGTTACAGAACAACAAGGTTAATACCACTTGGGTACTTAAACAGACATTTTATGTTAACTATCTATTAGTAGCGTTACACCACAACAGGACTAATGCCACTTGATAGTTGGAGATACTCCTTATTGTTAACTACAGATTATCATTGTTATACCATAGCAATAATAACAACAATTAGTTAGTTGGAAAGACTCCTTATTTTTAACTATTAATTGGTATTGTTGCAACACAACAAGATTAATACCACTTAATTATTTGGAAGGACACTTTATTGTTAACTATCTATTAGTATTGTTACAATGACAAGAATAATACCACTTAATTGGAGAGACTCATTGTTATTGTAGCATCAGAGAGATAATCTAGTGATGTAGATATACATAAAAGTGCCACATTTTACAATTACACTATGCTGAGCCTAAATGTATTTTTGATTACATTCAACATATTTTAATATATTCATAAAACACAATACAAATTCCAATGTCGTTAGAAGTATATATACAAAGTCTTAGGTGATGTATTCGCGAGTTTCATGGTTGTAAAGTAATGACTATAACTTCATAAGCAAGTCTTTTGTATACAATGGGAATAGAACTTTCCAAAGGCATTAACATTTTTACTGAAGAAGATATAGGTGCTAGTAGACAGCTCCTTGTTCTTGTATATAGACAGTTTTTACTGAAGAAGATATAGGTGCTAGTAGAAAGCTCCTTGTTCTTGTATATAGACAATGTTTACTGAAGAAGATATAGGTGCTAGTAGACAGCTCCTTGTTCTTGTATATGAACCATTTTTACTGAAGAAGATATAGGTGCTAATAGACAGCTCCTTGTTCTTGTATATAGACAATGTTTACTGAAGAAGATATAGGTGCTAGTACACAGCTCCTTGTTCTTGTATATAGACAATTTTTACTGAACATACTGATGATGACAAAACCTTGTCGAAACGTTGTACATTTGCTGTTATGTTAAACTTATATTAAAGTTTTTCTTCAATACCCATTCAAGCCGTCTCCAGGCATTATTTTCCTGAACATATAACATATAAATGTACTTAATCTACAGTCTCTTATATACACAAACATATGTGGCTCTTTCTACTCTTAATTTATTCACGTTTCATGATAACAGTTAGTAACCTACTGTATTATTATGTTTATAAGGACACATACGTTTTTCCTGTTTAGGTAGATACTACACAATTCCTATATTGTTATACATTACGAAATCACGAAAAAAGCCCGATTGTAAAATTGTTGACAAGTCCATGTTTGGCTCCTTAGTTTATTACATAACTTTCTAGCACAGTATTTGTATGTATATCATATACATTATTAAACTATTGCAGCAAGTTGCTACTTGATGTTACTATGTGTCTTAAACTCACGACGATACCAATGTACATCTTTCAGAATTCACTTAACAAACACAATCTATGATTATCTAAAGTTGAGTAGTTCACAAAATTTAATTTTTTTTATTCGAGAATGAATTTAAAATACTCTAAGTTCATAAAAAACAGGTTTATTTTATACTCTGATCTTAGAATGAAATCTACCCTTTAAAAACAAAAAGCAAAAAAAAAACCTCGTTCAAGTTGAACTCTGAAAAGCATGATATTAACGTTGAATGAATTAGTCAGCCAGTAGATGGATTTATTTCAAAAATATATTCTTAATATAACTTACCTCTATAGAGTGTATAGGCGTACCACACTTGTAAGTAAAGAAACGAAAAACAATGGTGTTCTCGTAGTTTTTCGTTGGCTGTATAAGATTGACTCAACAAAGGTTTAAACACACACATTGTTCATTGGTAACTAATCTCCTGCTGTATTCCACGATGTAGTAAAGCCTTATGTATTGCATATTCTAGGATATCCCGTCGTCATAAGTGCTGAGTCGTCCAATTTTAAAGTCGTTTATGACTGCGTTCCCACGGATGCAGGGAAGCATTCAAGCGCTTTAGGATGTCCTCAGTATGTTGTCCCTCCGCGATTCAGTAAAGGATTTTTACAAAGTGAAGAAAGAACAGACTATAATACACCATCACACACACACACACCATTGTGACGGAGTACATTATAACTTGTATAGCTTCCAGTCTTTGATACTTAACCCCCCCCCCCCCACCACCATAAGCCCTTCTTAGGACTAGCTCTTATAAATCAGGTTTTTATATCATCAGATAAGCTGTTTAATAAGCAGAAATCACCAAGTTTTTGGTAATCCCTGTTTAATTTCCACTGCTGCGCAAATATATTTCCTTACAAACCCAACTGCAGGATTCACGTATCACATCAGACTTTATCAGTCCAATATGATCTGGAAGTTCCTAAATTTTGTATCGTTGCATATTTGTACGTCACGTTTGAAGTATAAAGTTAGGCATATTTCACCGATGAAGATTTCTTACATCACCAACACTGCAAGTCAGGAACAATAGTACTACATTATAGCTACATTGTTCATATTGAGTTGTACGCTTTATCTGCTAATGTTCCAACACTTGTATGTTATAATAAGATTATAGTAAAAATCAGGACGGATATTTTTATTTGTTGTTTTATTGAATTTAACGGAAAGCTACGCAAGGGCTAGCCATCTCTGATTTTGAAATGATAAACTAGAGATGGGCAGCTAGTCAACATCACCCACCGCCAACTCTTTGGCTACTCTTTACAAACAAAAAGTGGAATTGACCATCATATTATAATGCCCCCATGGCTGAAAGGGCGAGCATGTTCGGTGAGAGGATTCGATCCCGCGACCCACAGATTTCAAGTTCAGCACTCTAACCATCCATCCAAGCCACGCCGACGAATCTTTAAATGCACAAAATGAATCTTTTTATAAGTTATGCTATGAATAATGGAATGAACGTGTTGAATATATTTGAAATAATTTTTGTTAACTTTTAACAAAACGCATGATAAGCAAGTACCAGTGATACAGTTAGAGGAAAGAAAAATTAAGCTGAGACCATGCAAGATGAAAGGGGTGGGTGGGTGGGGGAATTCGATATGTCACTTAATTGTTACAACTGACAACTAGTACTCACGTTCTGCTGCGGGGTTCAAAGACCCCTCATGATTCACAAAATCCTCAATGTACCTGATAAGCTCCACCATAATCTCTAACTTCTACTATGGTTACCATAAGGGGATTCATATCCGAAAAGAAATCCCGTTAGGACACTCGCCGTGGTACCTGAGTACGTTTTCCACGTTTGGTGCCGATAATTTATGAGTGTGGAATATTAAAACAGTTTCAAACAGAGCACTTCGGAGATCCAGAGGGGGATCACGAACACAAAATTTAATGTGAGATGCTGGTTCAGCGACCCTCAAAACCAACTCGTAGACACACACCCCCTCACGCCAAGGTAACCTTTCTAACGTGTTTTAGCCCTCTTGATATCCCTTTTGTAGGGGCTACGCCATATATATATAGATAAGGTCAGCCTATCATATTTGGTTTTGGTATCTCCGAAACTGTAGGAGGGGTTCTCGGAGAAACAAACAAATTTACAAACTAACGTGAATTAATATTTGATTCTCCGAACGTAATAGAACTGAGAAGAATTGAAATTCGAAACTCACCCACTGCTTGTTGAAAACTTCAGTTGGAAACTTCAATTTGATATCTTTAACCTTGTAATTGCGGGTGATATTGAATTTTTAAATACATATTTTAAAGTTATTTGTGCACCAAACTGCTCGAGAGTCTATTACAGGACCCTTACAGTATATGTGAGTAAAAAAAGAACTAAATACAAATAATGTTGCAATTAATTTCCAGTAATTATTACTGGGGTTTCTCACGTGTTTTACATGTGACTTCACCTAAATGTTTTGGTCAGTTATTTATACTTAACGTTGGAATTACCCAATATGCTGATACCACGGTGAACGATATAACAGCAAATAAGGTGATTATACGCCTTAAAAGTCCAATGACAAAGCGTTTGAATTCTACCAAAAATTGCCCTAACTACTAAAGTAGAGACGAAAGCATTATTTGTTGCTCAGATTCAGTGCTTGCTATTCAGTTTTTTAAAGACGTTCGCACAAAGCTATATAAGGGCTACTTGCACATAGCCAATCCTTATTTTCAGATGATAGACTACACATAAGGAAACTAGCAAACAACACCCACCACCTATTTTTGGGCTGTTTTTGTGTGGTCGAATATTAGGGTTTAGCCGTCATTTTTATACACTTTTAGGGGTATAGGTTATAAATACTCGTTAGGATATTATGTGGAGGTTATACATTCACTGGTACACTATGTGGATGTTATACATTCACTGGTACACTATGTGGATGTTATAAACATCACTAGTACAATATGTGGATGTTATAAACACTCACTACTACACTATGTGGATGTTATAAACATCACTACTACAATATGTGGATGTTAAAAACACTCACTACTACACTATGTGGATTTTATAAACATCACTAGTACACTATGTGGATGTTATAAACACTCCACGACATTCTGTGGATGTTATACAAATTTCACTGGTACGCTATGTGGATTTTATAAACATCACTACTACACTCTGTGGATTTTATAAACATCACTAGTACACTATGTGGATGTTATAAACACTCCACGACATTATGTGGATGTTATACAAATTTCACTGGTACACTAGTGGATGATATAAACAACACTAGTACACTATGCGGATTTTATAAACATCACTACTACACTATGTGGATTTTATAAACATCACTAGTGCAATATGTGGATGTTATAAACATCACTACTACACTCTGTGGATTTTATAAACATCACTAGTACAATATGTGGATGTTATAAACACTCACTACTACACTATGTGGATTTTATAAACATCACTAGTACACTATGTGGATTTTATAAACAACACCAGTACACTATGTGGATGTTATAAACATCACTAGTACACTATGTGGATGTTATAAACATCACTAGTACAATATGTGGATGTTATAAACACTCACTACTATTCTATATGGATTTTATAAACATCACTACTACACTCTGTGGATTTTATAAACATCACTAGTACACTATGTGGATATTATAAACAACACCAGTACACTATGTGGATTTTATAAACATCACTACTACACTATGTGGATGTTATGACACTCACTACTATACTATGTGTGTTATAACACTCACTAATATACTATGTGTGTTATAACACTCACTAATATACTATGTGGATGTTGTAACACTCACTACTATACTATGTGTGTTATAACATTCACTAATATACTATGTGTGTTTTAACCCTCACTAATATACTATGTGTGTTATAACATTCACTAATATACTATGTGTGTTATAACACTCACTAATATACTATATGTGTTATAACACTCACTAATATACCATGTGGATGTTATAACACTCACTAATATACCATGTGGATGTTATAAACATCACTAGTACCCTGCGTGTATGTTACAAGCACTCATTAATACATCACGAATAAACTAAAACCGTAATTAACCCTAACTTGTACACGTAGCTCACACATTATCTGAGCATAATTTTTATTAATTACTCGAATGATAAACATGCAAGCCGTTGGTTCTTGTTGCTTTATGCCAAATAAAACAGCGAGAAATAGAATATACAGTTTCTCAACAATATTACAACTATCTGAGTTTGAATGTCAACGACGTGATGATATATATATAATTACAATTTACCAAAGACCGCTAGATACTTTAACTTGTATTGGAAGAAACAAGTTATATTTTAAATAATATAACCCTCTGTAACCCTCTGTAACTCATTACACATCCTTGCATATTTTACAAACTCTCATACATTAATTTTGCTTCCCCTGTTAATTATTTTTTCCACCACCATCTTTTGAGCTCCTTACAACAAACCTTATATTTCTTCGTAGCTTTCACGCTGAGAATGATATTTAAGTAGCTGAATGTCATGAAAAAATAACACTAATACTAAAAAAAAGAGAGGTATGTATATCTCTTAAAATCTAGCCAGAAACGTGCTAAAAACCAGTAGGTTATATTTGAAGTTTGATACATACATACTACACGAGGAATTCGTTATCTGAAGAATTAGCGGAAACCAGAAGTAACTAGCGTTTAGCTAAGCCTTCGGCGTTCATTGATTTTATCCATGAGCTTGTGGAAACTTCTATTAATGCATGCAATTGAAATTTTTTTTTTGTCTATTACAGTTACATGTGCCATTATGGTAAGCCTATTGAGTTTCTTGTTGGTTGCCTAGCAAATACTAGACGCTATAGAAGTTAAAATGTCATTCTAATTGTGCGTGGGTAAAAGTGACACAACGGAACTGTTCATTCATACTACACCCAAAAGCGACAGTCCGTCTATAGTCCCATTCTTATGTACCTCATATAAGTACAAATGTATTTTTATCGTATTCATTTCGTTAGATTGAAAACTATATCACCAGAACTCCGCACGGTATGATCGTCGGCACGACTCGAGTCGACCACAACCGCTTGTCTCTCAGATGACTTTCCCAGCATAGCCGAGGAAATCGGTTGTTGAGTGCCATAACGGTGAAAAGGTTTTGACAAATGCGTTAGTCAACATTGTCGCCTTTTTTTTTCTCTCTTCCCTCCCGGGTGTGGCTCCACTTCCAGATTTATATTCCCACAGTGTTAGCATTGTTAACACCGGTCCCTGTTGGAGCTTAGTCTCACGACAAATAAATTATTTGCGCGCATAAATTATAGTATTGTTATATTGTCACAAATGCAGCGAAAGTATACCGTTGATTGCAAAGCCAACGAGTTTACCATTTTAATGTCTACTCCTCCAATCTAAATAATTATTCAGTCGATATAATATAATGGTAAATAAAAATCGTGCCACAAGTGTGTGTGTCCAACTATTCATCTCTCGACAGACAGAGACAGACGTAAAGTGGAGAAAAAAAGTTTGATTTTTCAGTCAGAGCAAACTTA
This sequence comes from Limulus polyphemus, assembly GCF_000517525.1. Lineage (NCBI taxonomy): Eukaryota > Metazoa > Arthropoda > Merostomata > Xiphosura > Limulidae > Limulus > Limulus polyphemus. The sequence continues at coordinate 270,342 of NW_013666379.1, read as the reverse complement.
TTATTTTTATGAACCATACAAAAAAAAAAAACAACAACAACAATGATAAAAAAACACTAATACACCCAATAGTCAATCTATCAGACTTACGGTTCAGGTTTCTAAAATCAAACGCTGTCTTCACAACTGAAGAGAATGACAACCGTGGAGTGTAATTATGCATTATTGGCAATCACATTAACACATTGGTAAGCTAGGTCGCTGGATTTATTTTTCAACACTATTGGATAGTTGAGGTAATGTCAAAATATCGTTTTGTCTGGGAACATATAATAATATGTTCGTCAATGATGAGCTTCGACAATGGTTTCTACACATTGTTGATGTGCTTACCATGTGATTAGATTCACTAACTTTGAATTTCTTTCCCTTATCCATCCAAACGTGTCCAGCTTACTAATCACGTGCAAATAGTATAATCTACAGCTTATTATTCACGTGCGAATAATATAATGCTCAGCTTAATACACGCATGTAAATAGTTTACGCTTTTAAAATAGCGATTTTCCAGAATGGTTCTGTGGTAAATCTCTTACATGCCACACAAACAAATCTGGTGTTTCTCGATCTCTTAACTCAAAAACTATGTACTTTATTTCAATCTGTTTTCAAAGAAATATGCTAAAATTACTTAATTAATTCTCATGAACGTTTTAAAAATTGAAAATCTGAGTTTTTTACGTACTTTTATTGTACATATATATATATATATATATATAGTTTCGTTGGGTAATATAAAAAAAGCGATTTCTATAATATCTTTTTATTTCTATCAGTGATACGCCAGAGCGTAAAAAGAACGGATAAATTTGAATATAATGAATACACCTAGACATTCTATACAAAATATTTTACGCATTATTTTAAGATATCGTAACACATTACAATATTTGTGATAATATTTTATATACACAGTGTGTCGCGACAGTTTGATTAATACAGTTTAAGAATCAATAATTTCAGCTATTTTTTATTCTAAGTACACCTAAAAGGTCTGTCATTTATAACTACCTGTGCCGTTGCTGCCAGAGGGCGTCAGAGTAAGTATTATAGTTAGTCAAAATATTAATAATAATTCTGATGAACCCTTGTTGTGTTAAAAATGTCTACAAATTTCTTGATTTAACTGCATACCATAGGCTCAGGTACAGTGTTTTTTGTACATTACTAAAAACTTGACACTGTCTAGGTTAGATATATATATATGTTGCTACATTACTAAAACTGAACACTATCTAGTATGGGTCTAGCTTATTTTTACTAAAAACTGGACACTATACAGTTTCGGTTTTGTTTATTGTTACGTTACTAAAAATTGGACACTATCTAGTTTAGGTCTAGTTTATTTTTAGATTACTAAAAACTGGACACTATCTAGCTTAGGTCTAGTTTATTTTTAGATTATTAAAACTGGACACTATATAATTTCGGTCTTATTTATTGTTACGTTACTAAAAACTGGACACTATCTAGTTTCGGTCTTGTTTATTGTTACGTTACTAAAAACTGGACACTGTCTAGTTTAGGTCTAGTTTATTTTTAGATTACTAAAACTGGACACTATCTAGTATAGGGCAAGTTTTATTGTTACGTTACTATAAACTGGAAACTATTTTGTTTAGGTCTAGTTTATTGTTACGTTACTAAAAACTGGACACTATTTTGTTTAAATCTATTTATTTTTGTATTAGTAAAACTCAAGAGTGTCTATTTAGATCTAGAAGTATTAAAAAACTATACTCTATCAAACGTGATTAAAGTTCGAATTATACCTGAATGAGTTGCAGTAATCCACAAATTTATTTAAACTAAGTAAGGAAGCTTGTTTATCCAATAGTTATAAATACATCAGTGTAGGCAAAATCTTTCCTGAGTAGGGAAGCTTGTTTATCCAACAGTTATAAATACATCAGTGTAGACAAGACCTTTCCTGAGTAAGGAAGCTTGTTTTTCCAATAGTTATAAATATATCAGTGTAGGCAAAACCTTTCCTGAGTAAGGAAGCTTGTTTATCCAATAGTTATAAATACATCAGTGTAGACAAGATCTTTCCTGAGTAAGGAAGCTTGTTTTTCCAATAGTTATAAATACATCAGTGTAGGCAAAACCTTTCCTGAGTAAGGAAGCTTGTTTATCCAATAGTTATAGATAAGTACATGGAGAAACATCGGATTTTGAAGAAGTCACTAGATATAGTCGCTGTTACTAAGAAAGCCTCATTCTTTATTTCTACTGCTTTTCTCCCATTTTCAGGTCTTGACTTGTCGTCGCCTTATAGCCGAATATGATCGGCGTTCGTGTCATTCAACAGTGATGAATTTTTAGTTATCAAGCTGAACCAAAAACTTAGTCAAAACAAAATGACTTTTACAACCTAATCATAGCACATGGAAAGAGACACACTATAAGTCCCCCGGTAAGACAGCTGCATGTGTATGGAGACTTACGACGCTAAAATCCGGGATTCGATTCCCCGTGGTGGACACAATAGATGGCTCAATGTGGCTTTGCTTTAAAAAACAAAGAACATATTGTAAAATAACCAAAACCAAAAATGTCATCCAAAATATTTAAAGCACTGCATTCTAGCTGAAGAGACATTTATTTTCCCATATAAATGTAATACAAATGTGTTGAAGAAAAATACATGTGCCTGAACTTCAAGTAAACATGGTACGCCTATAATGATACGTGTGTTTGAGCTTCAAGTAATCATGGTAGGCCTATAATGATACGTGTGTTTGAGCTTCAAGTAATAATGGTACACCTATAATGATACGTGTGTTTGAGCTTCAAGTGATCATGGTAGGTCTATAATGATACGTGTGTTTGAGCTTCAAGCAATTATGGTAGGCCTATAATGATACGTGTGTTTGAGCTTCAAGTAATCATGGTAGGCCTATAATGATACGTGTGTTTGAGCTTCAAGTAATAATGTTACACCTATAATGATACGTGTGTTTGAGCTTCAAGTAATCATGGTAGGTCTATAATGATACGTGTGTTTCAGCTTCAAGTAATCATGGTAGGCCTATAATGATACGTGTGTTTGAGCTTCAAGTAATAATGGTAGGTCTATAATGATACGTGTGTTTCAGCTTCAAGTAATCATGGTAGGCCTATAATGATACGTGTGTTTCAGCTTCAAGTAATCATGGTAGGCCTATAATGATACGTGTGTTTGAGCTTCAAGTAATCATGGTAGGCCTATAATGAATTGTCAAGTGTTGCTGCGGAAGAAGCTTCTCCTTAATGTTAAAGTGTATGACGATGAAGATAAAGTTTTACTGCATATTGGCGAAGTAAAAATATTTATCAGATTTAGAGAACTTTTTCAGTAACACAATGGTTTCGAAGATAATACAAGGCTTAGCGAGTTGGTAAATAGACAAAAATAAACTCATATGAAAATTATAGAACCGCTTCAATGTATATATACCAAAATATATAAATGGAAATAAGAGAATTGGTTTAATATACATAAACCAAAATATATAAATGGAAATTAGAGAATCGGTTTAATATACATAAATCAAAATTTGTAAATGCAAAATTAGAGAATCGGTTTAATATACATAAACCAAAATAATGATACGAAAATTACAGATTTGGTTCTATGTACTTAAATCAATTTAAATACATTGAAATTAGAGAATCGGTTCAATGTACATAAGGCTCAGCATGGTCAGGTGGTTAGGGCGCTCGATTCGCAATTTGAGGGTCGCGGGTTGGAATCCATGCTCGCCCTTTCAGCCGTGAGGACGTTATAACTTGACGGTCAATCCCACTATTCGTTGGTAAAAGAGTAGCCCAAGAGTTGGCGGTGGGTGGTGATGACTAGCTGCCTTCCCTCTAGTCTTACACTGCTAAATTAGGGACGGCTAGCGAAGATAGCCCTCGTGTAGTTTTGCGCGTAATTCCAAAACAAACAAACAAGGTACATAAACCAAGATAAACACATTGACATTAGAGAATCGGTTTAATATACATAAACTAAAATAAGGACATGGGGATTAGATATTTGGTTCTATGTGCTTAAATCATTACAAATACATTGAACTTGGAGAGCCGGTTCAATCTACATAAACCAAGATAAACACATGGACATTAGAGAATCGGTTTAATATACATAAACTAAAATAAGGACATGGGAATTAGATATTTGGTTCTATGTGCTTAAATCAATACAAATACATTGAACTTAGAGAACCGGTTCAATCTACACAAACCAAGATAAATACTTTGGACATTAGATAATCGGTTTAATATAAATAAACCAAAATAAATACACATGGAAATTAAGAATTTGTCAATGTACTTAAACCAATATAAATACAAGCAAATTAGAGATTCGGCTCAATATACTTAAATCAAAATTAATATACATATTCATTTTTATATATTGAAAAAAGAAAGAGGATACATTAACTATTATCATCACATCCTTCCAGTTCGTAAACAATTCAGTTGACATCGCTGTTTTTTAAACCGTAGTGGACACGACACTGGGGCAACTGTAACTCACGTTACCTGAAAATTTTGTGAAGCCCATAAATTTAATAAAAATATAGCGGTCAGTTTTAGGATTACCGACTCTTTGTATATGACAATTCCCAATTTCAACAAAATGAAACTCGAACTGTAAGAAATGCAATGAAGAAAACCTTCAAAAGGTAACTTTTATTTTCAACACCACTTAATGAAGTTTCTTCCTACCGCTCAAGTACACATTGTGTGACGTTGGGTTTAGTTTTAACTTTGAAGCAACAGCAAAGGTTCGTTTAGAAAAGTGCCGTAACTACATATACCCTTCTGTCTTGAAGTCTTTAGGATAAAATATCTCAATTTAGAATATTCAGCGCTTATAGGTCTTTTTTAGATATATTGTTACAGAAAGTTTTGTAAATGTTTGTAACAAAATCGCGTGTACAGTTTTATAAACAAGCAATACAATTTCTAACAAACCAATCACGTAAGGCAAATTTTGACGCTTGGCAGCCAACTTCCTCTGACTTCAGACAATTGTTCAACCCATCTGTGCATTCAACTATGAAACCACAAGAACGTTATGACGTTGATACTTATAACATGTCCTTAAGAAAACAATATAGCACTGAGTTTAGATCCCACACTGATTTTTTGTTGTAATTTCAAAACTCACGAGCTGGGAAGCTAACACAAACTTACCACAAAACCTCACACTGACATAGCGCATTTATAGGTGCATACTAACTGGCAAAGCATGGCCGTGGAGTTAAGTTTGAAATTAATCTAAAAACTGTGATCTCAAAATACAAGGAGAAATCTCTCTCTTCCCTGGCGCACGCACAGAACACGGCACCACCAAGAACTTTTACTGTACGTTAGCGGCTAGACTGCCTGAGTAAAGCCTAAAATATCTGCTATATATATATATATATATACACATACATATATATATATCGTGACGCCATTGCTTTTATTTCGTTTCTTATTGTGTGGAAGATAGCCTTCTTTTGAGACAATGCAACATGCAACCTGATAAGGAAAGCTGTCCTTTGAAAATCGGAACTATATTTTTTGAAAAGCTAAATAATAGCTTCGAAATTCCTTTCAAAAGCCACAGCATTCACATTGAATATAGATCTTCACCATCACAGCAAACTCAATAGAGGCGGGTCTGCTGGAGTTGAGAGCCTGCTCCATTTAACGGGTGCGCATGCGGTGCTCGTGACCATCACGAGCTCATCTTTGAAGAGCATTCATTTTGTCAATTACTATAGTTCCGCGAGATGTCAGTGATAAAGTCCATCGGTATGTATGAAATTTGTGGAGATGAGCACTCAAATGAATTCAATCATTCTGAGCTTTCCTTTCGGGCATCCCTATTGTGAGCCGAACACGCGCGTTTTCACACCGTGCACGGAACTCTCATCTTTCCATCCAAACTTCATCGTCTGAACTATTATAAATATATATATGTTTGTATGTATGTGTACATACAGACGTGTAGGAACTTTATAACGTTCAGCCAACACAATTCTGCAAATAACGAGAGTCATTCTCAATAGAGTCGGAAACTTAAACCATGCGCACACGCGCGTGCCTTTGAAAGCACAGCTTTTTATCTGTGGATTCTTTCATTCCCTGAAAGCTGCATACAGACACACTATACAACACATACACTTCCCCCCTGTTTATTCTTTCGTATCAAACCAATGACTGTGATGGACTTTGGACAAAGCAAATCTCTTCCAGCTCAGAAAGATGAAAATGGTCTTTTTGGTACGGAGGGAGATTATTTCTTATCGCTTCATTCTACCCTAACAAACCCTCTTACCTAGAGGCAGCTCCCTCTACCTCTTTTACAAAATGTTCTATTTCATCACATAGAACATATAGATAAAGTCATGAACACCATTGGACTATAGCCCCTCGTGAATGTGAAGTTACTCACCTAATCTTTCCTATAATTTTGTTGTGTTTTTTTTTTCCTTCATAAACAGTTATAAGAAATGAGGTTCTTACGCTGAGACTACAGGAAGATTTATAGCTTTAACCAAACTTGTGTCCATATTTTAGGTTGTTGGTTCTTACTGCTGAGTCTACAAGGAGATTTATAGCTTCAACCAAAATTGTGTTCATATTTTAGGTTGTTGGTTTTTACTGCTGAGACTACAGGGATATTTATAGCTTCAACCAAAATCGTGTTCATATTTTAGGTTGTTGATTCTTACTGCTGAGACTACAGGGAGATTTATAGCTTCAACCAAAATTGTGTCAATATTTTAGGTTGTTGATTCTTACTGCTGAGACAACAGGGAGATTTATAGCTTCAACCAAACTTGTGTCCATATTTTAGGTTGTCGGTTCTTACTGCTGAGTCTACAGGGAGATTTATAGCTTCAACCAAAATTGTGTCAATATTTTAGGTTGTTGATTCTTACTGCTGAGACTACAGGGAGATTTATAGCTTCAACCAAAATTGTGTTCATATTTTAGGTTGTTGGTTCTTACTGCTGAGACTACAGGGAGATTTGTAGCTTCAACCAAAATTGTGTTCATATTTTAGATTGTTGGTTCTTACTGCTGAGACTACAGGGAGACTTATAGCTTCAACCAAAATCGTGTTCATAATTTAGGTTGTTGCCTTTCATACTTACTTTATACACGACAACACCACGAAGAGGAAGGTTTTCAGTTTGGTATCAGAGTGATTTTTTATTTATTGTTTTATAAATGCACGAAATATTACACTGAATTATGACTAGTGGAGAGAAACGCACATATATATATATACATATATAAGATTTTAAGTAACTGCTATATTCAACTGTATTAATGTATAGAATACGATGTTTTTTAAAAACTTTAAAACTCATCACACAGTACAATTTTCTGTGCGATAAAAATGACGTGCAAAATCTTACTTAGTCTCTTTCGCTCACTCTCGACGTCCAAATAAATAACGAAGATAACATAGGTCAAGATAAACTCTGGCCAAGATAACTTAAGGTTTTCACCATCTCTAGAGGTACTGACTGCTCCTATTCCTCCTCTAAAATGTTTTCGTATTTCAATTCATTATACGTAGTTCTAGTCTTAATGGTCATTACATATTTCAAAATTGGCGATTCTTTGTCTATTCACTTTACATTCATAATAACGCGTATTTTTAACCTTAGACTCTTTATTTTTGACTCTAATCAAATTTCATATATATAATTACATTGCCCCCATTATATATTTGTTTTCTGGAGCCACCGACTACCTGATGAGTAAACAGGTAATAAAATATGTCCCATTTAAACTATCGCTCCAATATAAATAGCGTAAGTAGGTCTTGTTGCTCCAGCTTTTATTAAGATGGGTAAAGGCTAAGGACGTGCCTGTCTTTGAAAGATGTGTTATTGTCGGGTCTTGATTAATTGCAGCTTCGACTATAAAAACGATGAAGCTGACTGAAAAAATCAAAGGTGTTCATATCACGAGCTTATACGATACAGAAGATATCTTAACAAAATTTGCAAGCATGATAAACTAAAGACAGAAGAAACTGTTTAGAAACCAATAGATATTCTACGGTACAGCAAATGTTTGTTTGTTTGTTACGAATTTCGCGCAACGTTACACGAGGGCTATCTGCGCTAGTCGTCCCTAATTTAGCAGTGAAAGACTAGAGGGAAGGCAGCTAATCATCACCACCTACCGCCAATTCTTGGGCTACTCTTTTACCAACGAATAGTGGGATTGACCGTCACATTATAACGTCCCACGGCTGAAAGGACAAGCATGTTTGGTGGGACGGGGATTCAAACCCACGACCCGCAGATTGCGAGTATTTGAGAAACTACTTCTCATTAAAATTCCCGTTAAGTGCTTTCAATGCTAAAATCCGGAGTTCGATTCTTCGTGGTCGACAGAGGGTAGATAATGTAGTTTTGCGCTAAAAAACAACATTATCACATTATCACGCCCCAACGGCTGAAAGGGGAGCACGTTGGTGAGATGGGGATTTGAACCCGCGACTCTCAGTTTGTGAATTTAGCGCCCTAACCACCTGGCCATGCCGGACCCAAGAAATATTAAGTAAAATAATGTAATTATTATATCAATATTCTTTACTTAATACCACACATTTCAAGATTAAAAATAATGTGGCCCATAATACGTGCTCGTAGCAAGGCTCAAGAGGGATACCATTTTGGTGCCCATGGCAATGAGAGAGTTAAGTTATAATTTTTAAAAGAAACCAAAGACAGAAAATGTTTATGTGTATCTACCTCTCTTTCTGTTTAAGGATATATCCTTCCATTCATTGCGTGATAGATTCAAGTGGAGTAAGGTTTATTGCACTACATACAAAAATATACGAGGTAAATTGTGCTGTAAATCATGGTTTATTTTGAGCCCAAACTGGAGGCACTTTGGTACAGAGCAGACACTTTTTTCAAACAGCAGACCAGGCGAGCACTTACTGTGTGCTCTTAAATGTGTAATATCTCACAATGAATGGGGTCGTTTTCCAGGAGAACGTCCGCGCATTCAGAGCTCGTGCAATGATACATCTCCCAACCACCGACGTTGCAAGGCTGAACTTTCATAAAATACATAGGATTTGTTAAAACTTTGCGATGTTGGCTCGGCTGATGTAAATACTTTGAACAATAGGCAAGTCGCTTTATAATACCACAGGGGAGGGATTTTCGTCAAAGCGAGCACGAATATTTAGTAAGCGCGAAGTTGTCGTATGAATCCAAACTGCTGTTAATCGAGAAGTTTTTCTATATATAAATTAATCTAAAAGCTAACACTGAATACGAATAGAGAGTTGTTACGTAAAATTTATTTTTCGCTTTAATTGTAACTGAGATAAAAACTCCACATCTTTCTCCTTGTATTTCCATTTGTATGGTTTTCGGATAATGTAGATAAGTATGGTTTAGGTTTGTTTGGCAGAGTGAACTACAATTTTCGGATCATATAGATAAGTATGGTTCAGGTTTGTTTGGCAGAGTGAACTAAAATTTTCGATCATATAGATAAGTATGGTTCAGGTTTGTTTGGCAGAGTGAACTAAAATTTTCGGATCATATAGATAAGTATGGTTCAGGTTTGTTTGGCAGAGTGAACTAAAATTTTCGGATCATATAGATAAGTATGGTTTAGGTTTGTTTGGCAGAGTGAACTAAAATTTCTATTTGGATGAACAGCTTTGGTTTATGTTACCCTTTAATAATGTTGTTGTTTTAAAGTTAAGCACAGA
>NW_013666379.1:256712-260418 GCF_000517525.1 Limulus polyphemus | reverse complement strand
GACATACCGCTGTGCACTGGGGGGGGGGCTTTTTAATAATGTGCTGTAAAATTTTGAGACAAACCATTAACACTTTTAATAAAATTACTAAATACTTTAAAACTCGCTAATGAATATAACAATATATCTAGTTAGAAATCCTTAGATTAGACCTTCCTGAAGATGTACTCAGCAGTATACCATGTATGTAATGTATAGGATGACCCAAAAGTAATAGGTATTAGGTATTTATAACCCGAACGGGCGACACATGAGCAAAACGACTAGGTCAAAGACCCAAGGGACAGGCCCACCCCCAATTTATAACTGCCGAACAAAGGCAGAGTAATCAGCCAGCAGACACGTCGCCTATGTTGCTACTTTTAATCGAAGAGGGGATTGATTGACTGTAAAAGTTATAATGCCCCCACAACTGAAATTGCGGAGGATGTTCAGCAGCATATTGCGTCTTTGATTTTGGACCTTCTGATACGAATCCCAACACGCTAGATACCTAGCCCACGCCTAACCTTCAAAACTAATAGGACGGTAAAGCAAGTAGAGAAGGAGTGAAATTCCCCAAAGAAATATCTATGCAGATAATATATTGTATAAAATCAAAGGTATATAAGAATGAAGTATGCTAGTTCAAAGATAATTAATCGTGGGAATTCGTGCTGCCACCACTTCTTTATTGATTAAAAAAAAAACTTTGTATTTATGGCGCATCATAGCCCTATTACTTTTGAATCATTATCTATATCTAACATACGTATAGATTATATGTGGATTTGGACATTACAACGTTAAATGTAATATCGCCAATAGTACATCATATTCACATGGTATAGATTTAATGCTTGTAACAGTTGAGACAACATTTTACTAATAATGAAGAATAGGGGTTTGAATCAGTTGGGTATGAAACATCTAAGTTCCCAGATTGCACTCATAAAGTAAAGGATTTGTAAAAGAATTTATTGAAGTTGAAGAAATTCTGAACAAATTGCACAGTGTTTGAATTCTCTTTGTTAGGACCAGGCGTGAACTGGTCACTAGCGTGTCGGGCTGTGGTTCGCTCCTTCAGTTGTGGACGCATTATTAAAGAGGCAATTAATCCCGTTATTCGGTTCACAGATGTGACTAACCTCTTTTGGCAGTGGGTGCTACTGGCTGGTTGCCTTTCCCTCTGGTAAGAAGTTCAAAATTAGAGGCGGTTATACCTAAAGATGTCTGTGACCAGGTTATTCAGTCCATGTGTGCATAAATTACTGTTCAGATTTAAAATTCCAAATATTTTTATTACACGTAGTTGCTAAGACGACGACAACAAACCTAACATTCGTCTAATGTGTCAAATAATAAGATGTTAAAATAAAACCCGGGATTTTCTTGTTTAGTTGTAGCTAATATAGACTAGTATAAAAAAAAGACTAAACATGAAAACTAGATTTAATTGGACATCTAAGGTTAACATATCGAAAACACAAACACAGCCAAGTCACACGTGTAAATAAATTCAAAATAAATTGTCATCCTTCTGAACAAAACTCATGAAAAAACTATGTTAAATCTATTACACTTTTATAGATCTTATCTTCTAAAGTTCATAGATTGCTTGAATGGTTAACGAAGAAAACTTGTCACAAGTTCAACACAGTAACAGATTTACATAGTTTCGACAAAGTGTTGGCTTCATCAAGTGTAATATTTCATGTTTTATTTTTATTACATGTTCTTAGGTGACAATTCAAGAGCTTGTGGATCCTGAAAATAACTTTAGAAGTAAACCTGGGCAGTTAAAAGAGCATGTGTACAGCACATGTCTTGAAGTCGTATAACTACAACTACAAGTAAACCTAGACGGTCGAAAGCGGTGTTTGCAGGCTACATGACCACAACTATAGAAATAAACTCGGAGACTTTAAACAAGTTTACGTACAACCTATATAGTCAGGTCGTATGACCACAATTATAGAAATAAACCCGGAGACTTTATACAAGTGTATGTACAACCTATATAGTCAGGACGCACATCCACAGCTATAGAAATAAACCTAGAGACTTTAAACAAGTTTATGTACAACCTATATAGTCAGGTCGCATGACCACAACTATAAAAAAATTGACAATTAAAAAAAAACACAGAACCAATTAATATAGAAAATTGAATTTGGTGTGTACAAATTATTTTGTCCAGACATAAAGACAAACCCATGTAATATTGGGCAGATCGAAATAGTGCGTGTAATTTGTATTGGTGGGTAAGCACGTTCACATGTTGAGATAATAAAATCCATCAGCGTAGTTTCATTGATTTACAATACAGTGTATATTTTACTCAGGGTGATATTAATTTGCCATAGTACACATTTAAAATTCTCAGTACGTATTACACGTATGGTGAACTTTCTATGGAAGTAAGAAGTGAATTTCCGCTTTGTGAAAGTCATATAATTTGAACAGATATAAAATTAGCAGTTAGATCAAAGTGTTAAAGAGAAATAGAACACGCCTCCGAAACGTACAACAAAAGAGAACAACATATAAGTTGGAGTATGTAGAATTTCATATGATAAAAGCAATACGAAAAGTCTGTAAATCAATAACGTTTTGTATTGTGTACGTGGGATGGTTGGATACGAACCATGCATGGAAAAGAAAGAACTCCATCAGATATAGAGAACGCTGATGCATAGAGAGTGCGTTAGTAAGTCCAGATACATACAACAAATAATGAAGAATAACAGTGTTACACAGTAAGGTAAAACCCACTTGACTCGTCGAAAGTCTCGACAGAGTCTGTAGTCAGGGTTTGAATCAGTGACGTCAGTACCAGCAAACACTTGTATCCTACATCTATTAGCACCCTTTAGTTTAACAGCAGTAATTCTTAGTCAACATGGATGAAAACAGGTAGGGACTGTCGTAACGCCCCTGAGTGGGCCACGAGAGAAAATTGAACTTTCTCGTGCAAACACTTCGGCGCGTGCCTTGAGCCTATAAACATGTATTACAAACACACGCATAATGTCACGAGCCTTGCCCGGCCCAGTGTCTGAACTTCAAAGAATAAAACTGCTATTCAAAGGATACAAGAAAATCTGTTATGAAAGCAGTCTACCTTATACATACATACATATACTTATCTACGTCCCATTTGGTTAGTTATCGCTAAATAAATATGAATACATGTGATAAAGAAAGAGACCATTATGGAGGTGAAAGGAAATATCAAGTTGTATTGATCGAGCATCTTAAAACTTTTACGTCATCTATAGAACATTTATACATATTTCTAAAATCTATAAACGAAAAAAACAAAACTCAAATAATATTATTTGAAATACAGAACGAATTGTACAAATTTTGGAAAAGCACTTGTACACGCGTAATATTTCTCAAATATAAAGAAACTCAAACTAAACTTAATGAGCGGTTAAGAATAGTTTCAAAATTACAAATTTTAACATCTATTTCAAACTCAAATTTGAAGATTCAAAACACTGTCATGAACATTAATACAAAGAAAACAGGGTTAAACTGTTATTTTATATCAGAGAGATATCACTTAAAGTTATTTCCAATTTTTTGGTAAATTATATATTTTTCCATCTTAATTTAAAATATTTAACGAGTTTGTTAACTATTCTTAGACACTTGTGTAAAATCATAAATAAATAAATAAAACAATTATTTCTTTTTTGTTTATACAATAAACATTATT
>NW_013666379.1:255268-255871 GCF_000517525.1 Limulus polyphemus | reverse complement strand
AGCTTGTTCAAAACAGACATAGTTTATTCAAAACAGACATAGCTTGTTCAAAACAGACATAGCTCGTTCAAAACAAACATAGCTCGTTCAAAACAGACATAGTTTATTCAAAACAGACATAGCTTGTTCAAAACAGACATAGTTCGTTCAAAACAGACATAGTTCGTTCAAAACAGACATAGCTCGTTCAAACCAGATATAGCTTGTTCAAAACAGACATAGTTCGTTCAAAACAGACATAGCTCGTTCAAAACAGACATAGCTCGTTCAAAACAGACATACCTCGTTCAAAACATATATAGCTTGTTCAAAACAGTCATAGCTCGTTCAAAACAGACATAGTTCGTTCAAAACAGACATAGCTCGTTCAAAACAGACATAGCTTGTTCAAAACAGACATAGTTTGTTCAAAACAAACATAGTTTGTTCAAAACAGACATAGTTCGTTCAAAACAGACATAGTTCGTTCAAAACAGACATAGCTCGTTCAAAACAGAAATAGTTTATTCAAAACAGACATAGCTCGTTCAAAACAGACATAGCTCGTTCAAAACAGAAATAGTTTATTCAAAACAGACATAGCTCGTTCAAAACAGACATAGC
>NW_013666379.1:246339-254372 GCF_000517525.1 Limulus polyphemus | reverse complement strand
TTGTTAGAGTGCCGAAATGTGTTAAGTGTAATTGTGATTGTAGATCAGTTCTAAATAGTAATGTTTATTGTTTGTGACTGTAGATCAGTTCTAAATAATAATGTTTATTGTTTGTGACTGTAGATCATTTCTAAATAGTAATGTTTATTGTTTGTGACTGTAGATCAGTTCTAAATAATAATGTTTATTGTTTGTGACTGTAGATCAGTTCTAAATAGTAACGTTTATTGTTTGTGACTGTAGATCAGTTCTAAATAGTAACGTTTATTGTTTGTGACTGTAGATCATTTATATATAGTAATATTCATTGTATAAACAAAAAGAAGTTATTATTCTTATTTACCTCTAACTAAAGTCTTAATAAGTCAAACTTAAATCCTTCACGACCAAATGGATATTTGAAAGATCATATTTAGTAGTTTTCGATTTAACTTGCCTAGAAAGTTAAACTGTAACCAGGAATGATTTAAGTAAAAAGTAGTTTTCAAATTTACAAACTCATTTCGGAAAGTTCGGCGTTCTGCATCAGATGAATTCGTGAAGATTTATCAGATCAGTATGTAGGCAGAAACTTCTCAGCTTTTCTAAAATTTGTTTTTCTTAATTAAGGATTTAGTGGGTAAAGTCTGCGTTTAGACGTATAAAGTTAACTCAGTATTTGTTACTGTAGTTTTATTCACCATAACCTTTGGTAATGTAGTTCTGTACATTGTAACCTTTGTAATTTAGTTTTTTGGGTTGTAACCTTTGGTAATGTAGTTATGTGCACTATAACATATGGTAATGTAGTTTTATAGACTGTACCCTTCGGTAATGTAGTTTTATAGACTCTACCATTCGGTAATGTAGTTTTATAGACTGTACCCTTCGTAATGTACTTATGTACACTATAACATATGGTAATGTAGTTTTATAGACTGTACCATCCGGTAATGTAGTTTTATAGACTGTACCATTCGGTAATGTAATGTTATAGACTGTACCATTCGGTAATGTAGTTTTATAGACTGTACCATTCGGTAATGTAGTTTTATAGACTGTACCCTTCGGTAATGTACTTATGTACACTATAACATATGGTAATGTAGTGTTATAGACTGTACCCTTCTGTAATGTAGTTTTATAGACTGTACCCTTCGGTAATGTAGTTATGTACACTATAACATATGGTAATGTAGTTTTATAGACTGTACCTTTCAGTAATGTACGTATGTACACTATAACATATGGTAATGTAGTGTTATAGACTGTACCCTTCTGTAATGTAGTTTTATAGACTGTACCATTCGGTAATGTAGTGTTATAGACTGTACCATTCGGTAATGTAGTTTTATAGACTGTACCATTCGGTAATGTAGTTTTATAGACTGTACTCTTTGGTAATGTACTTATGTACACTATAACATATGGTAATGTAGTGTTATAGACTGTACCCTTCTGTAAACAGTCTATAAAACTACATTACCATATGTTATAGTGTACATAACTACATTACGAAGGGTACAGTCTATAAAACTACAAACTACATTACCGAATGGTTTATACACTGTACCCTTCGGTAATGTACTTATGTACACTATAACATATGGTAATGTAGTTTTATGCACTTTAAACGCACAGTTGATTCTAATAAACAAATAAATAAAATATAAATATTTTTGCTCAAAAGATTCAAAACAATCGTTGACTTTTGGTGCTTAAGAAATGAAAGCGTCATCTTCTAAATGTTGATATTAAAAAACAGACATAGCTCGTTCAAAACAGACATAGCTCGTTCAAAACAGACATCGTTTATTCAAAACAGACATAGCTTGTTCAAAACAGACATAGTTTGTTCAAAACAAACATAGTTTGTTCAAAACAGACATAGTTCGTTCAAAACAGACATAGCTCGTTCAAAACAGACATAGTTTATTCAAAACAGACATAGCTTGTTCAAAACAGACATAGCTCGTTCAAAACAGACATAGCTTGTTCAAAACAGACATAGCTTGTTCAAAACAGACATAGTTTGTTCACTAGGCAAAACGCGTTAGAATATCGTGCTTACTGGCAATACTTACAGATCGTATATATTTTACTATTAATCTAACACATTTCTAAATCTTAAAATTATATTGAGCTTTACGACTGACAGCCAAAATAGTAAACCTCAACGTTTCACCATCATTTGATGAGGTATTCTTAACCCTCAAATTATCGACTTTTTTTTTACGCTCTTCACTATGAGAGGGTTCAATGAATAATATTAGATTGTAACAGGGTTAGCTGTTCATCAATGACATTTTTGTTTAATTTTTTCTTATGACACATATCTTATTACGACCTTGTAACCAACGAAGTCAAGGATCCGCAAGCAATTTGGTGCATGAATTGTTTTTTTAGAGAAAAAAAGGTATTTAAAATGCCGATGGGATATGGGTTGTATCGTAAATCTTAAGGTTCAGTATTAGCAGCGGAAGAATAGGTTTAAAAGTAAACTGAAGGTCTGACCTCAGAAGTTTCTGGTTTAATAAGGAAGCTAACTGGCGGAATACTGTTCTTGTTTCTTGTTCGTGTACAAAAGACTCGTTATATCATTGGGTATGATGCTTATATTAACACAGGAGCAGTCTGTATTATCCTACATACATTTAACAGCTATAGGTTCATAAAAGGTAGCAGCGGTTACAAAAATAAAATCTGTTTTATTTTGTTTTATAAAGAGATAATTGTTCTTCATTCCACTATAACGTTTATAAAGATGCCGTGTCGACTTTACTACAGGGCGTGTCTCAGTAAGACAATATGTGTTGACAAAGATACTAAGCCTATTTCACGTATAACTGAACACACCATACATAAAGTCATGCATGGGCAAACGAAAAGTTGAGATTTTTTTAGAACAAAGCTAAAGTCATGAGTAACTCTAACTTTGATTATGTTTTACTAAAAACAAACAGTTTAGTTTCAAATGCATAACACTTTCGTGCATCTCTAACTCTTTACGGTTTAGAAGAAACGCCATTTTGAAGCAGTTCGACCAAACATCATGGTGGATCTTTAGTGAGATGATCGCTTTCAAGTAATAAATGCTTTGCTCTTTGTTGATGAATCTGAGAATCGTACAATACAGTAGGTCCGTCAATATGACTGTTTACATGCAAGGTAGGTGGTTGAGGGCATAGATTATTTCAGTAGAATTGATTTAAAAAAAAAGTGTATGAAAATATTATTATTTTTAGTAAATAGCTAGAGGTGTTTACTGTCTTGTACATTCGACCTAAGCTGATCAAATATATGAAGATTAAAGTACAAAAAAAGATAACAACTAACATATTCAATATAGGAACAGATAAACAAAAAGTATAATAACTGAAACGGAAAACTACAAGGATATTAGTTGAAGCCATCAATCAGTGTTTGTGATCCACACTGAAGTTATACAAGGTATGCTCTATTACTTCTTTCATTGGTTAGGATGTTTAATATATCTGATTTCATGATTATAATACTTTTATTACAGAGACTGTTTTGCATTGTTAACTTAATATATGTATTTAGGACTAACCCCAGTCTTTTATGCTAGCTGAATCTCGTGAGGTATTATTAGGTTTACGGACGAAAATATCGTTAACAGCGAGGGTATCCAACTAATGAAAAAATGTATTCCGATCTTTATAGAAAAGATATTTAGTTAGATATACTCACTACCAGGTTAATTTTTAGTTTTCCTCTAGGTGGTTACCTTGATCTCCTCGAAGGTTACTATTCATTTTTGTTAGGGCTATTTCAATTCTTATGAATAATTTGAATTAGGTTAGCTTAGTTTGCATTAGGTTAATTTAACAATTATTTCAGTTCTTGTTTGGTTAGAATTAATGTATTTTGAAGGTCACTTTGGTTCATTTAGGTAATTTCAACGGTTAGTATGGTTCAACTTAGGCAATATTAATGGTTAGAGCGGTCAGTGTTTATGTATTTTGAAAGTTAATTTGATTTATGTTAAATAGTTTGAGCGGTAATTTGGGTTCACGTTTGGTAATCTTATAATTAGTCTGGTTAATGTTAGGCTATTTTAACGGTTTATATGGTTCATGTTAGATAATTCTAATGGTTACCTTGATTAGTGAAGTCATTTTAAAAGTTATTTTGACTATTATTAGGCTATTTACTCGCAAAAGTTCAGAGCAGTGGAATTTTCCAAATAAGATTTTACTTTTGGCTTTTATATTAACTAACGTACAAACATTAGATTTATCTAATATGTTGATGAAGCTGACAATATCGTTTGAAACCATTAATAATCTGGTAAGGCTAAATGAATAAAAACGTTCTCTCAATATGTCTTTAATTTTTTATTAGATTTTTGGAAACTGTAACGAAAAGGTTGTCCTTTAACGATTTTAATTTCAAGCTATTAATGAGGATCTTACTTCCTGAAAAACGTCTCAATGTAAAGAATATGATATCTCTGAATCGTTTAATTGCGATTATTCTGTAGATATACCCAATTAACGACGAAATCTTACAAACAAATCAGAGAACATTTCAAACGTTTTGATTTCTTGAAATGTCTTAATTAAAAAGTTTTTAAAATGCTTATAATTACTGGCATATGAAACGTATAATTTTGTTCCTTCTTAAAAACACGTAGTAGACGTAGATAACTAACCATAATATTATATATTGTTGTTTCAGTCGATGGTGGAGTTATTTTTTAGCCGCGGCATAGTAGCTCATAGAATGGCTCTGAGTTTTTCTCAAGTACAGACTTTTTAGCTCATAGCTCCATCTCTTGACCGATTTGAGATCTAATTACAGCCGTGGCTATTGAGGATTCCCTCTTCTTTTTATCATTCTGTAAAAAATAATGCAAGGTCCCGTATAATTAACGCAAGGGAAGGCAAGGAAAGTTTTATAGCTTAAACGATTTCACTATCTTATAACAATCAAGCGATAAGCCTAACCTACAAATATAACTAAAGAGTTTCTTGCTTGTTAAATTTCCTTTCGTATCAACGGCACAAACTCAGAATCGTATAATTAATACACTCGCCAACTAAGTAATAGATTGAAAAGACAATATGACAACAGACTCTCTAACGAACTAACTCACTGGTGTTTTTATATTATAATGTTTGTTTCCCCCGCCCCGCCCCCCGGTGGCACTGTGGTATGACTCCGGACTTATACTGCTAGAAACCGGGTTTCGATACACGTGGTGGGCAGAGCACAGATAGCCATTTGTGTAGCTTTGTGCTTAATAACAAACAACAACATTATTTCCCCCAAGTTTCTAGAAAATTCGCGACGTCACGTCAAATGTATACATTCCGAAAATGTTTGGCATTACACATTATCACGAAAATTCCTTCTAGGAAACAATACAAAACGTCTAAATTAAAACAATCTACAACAGTATATATATATATAACAGACTTATTTATATTTATAACTTGCATGTTAGAGAGGCCCCCGGTGGTTCAGCGATCAGTATGTGGGCTTATAACGCTAAAAATCGGGTTTCGGCTCTAAGTTCAACAAATAAACAAGCATGTGTATTATCCTAGTCAGAGTTGACCATTTTCAATGAAGGATAAGGTAGTCATTGTCTAACCGATACTGAAACACTATTTAATCATATGTGATGGTAGTTTGGAGTTGACCATTTTCAATGAAGGATAAGGTAGTCATTGTCTAACCGATACTGAAACACTATTTAATCATATGTGATGGTAGTTTGGAGTTGACCATTTTCAATGAAGGATAAGGTAGTCATTGTCTAACCGATACTGAAACACTATCTAATCATATGTGATGTTGGTTTGTATAACGAAACCTGATAATTTATTTTTTTCTGGCCACCTTTTGAACATTATCCTATAGTTATAGTGTTATTCATTATTACACTACGCCCCCCAGTGGCACAGCGGTATGTCTGCGGACTTACAACGCTAGAATGCGGGTTTCGATACCTGTGATAGGCAGAGCACAGATAGCCCAATGTGTAGCCTTGTGCTTAACTTGAAACTAACAAACAAATATAACATTACGTCATTAAAGAAGTTATTCTATACCATATCAAAACTATAAAGTTCATTACTTTTCATTGCAAAGAAAAAACGTGCAAGGCGCCCACAGGCTGAAATCCCTTGGATCACAGCAGGGGATAAAGGAACCTTAAACACTGATTAGGCCTCAACAGTTAAAAACTGACTTTGTGACCCCAGTTTTTCACGCCTAACTGAAGATTTAAATGACAAGACTGGGGAGATGGGGGGATGAAGGATTCCAGAGAATAGGACCGAGGTCAACTCGATGAGGTTGAGAGCAATCATTCAAGTCATTAACATCCATGTTAGGAAGCAATGGCACGCCTAACCATGAGGATATGCGCATGGAATATAAATCTGTAAAGTTGGTTAACTCCCTCATTAGAGTCATCAGGCAGGTATCTATTGAAAACATAAGATAGAACATTGTGCAGTTGCGATAGTGTGTTTTTAAAAAAATGCTTACTTCTTCTAACATGTTCATTTTGCTTATTAAAGTGTGCCTTGTGAATCAAATCTTGTTTCACTTCGCTCAAGCACAAATCATACATAAATAAGAAGTAATTATCATAACATGAAACCTACACATCCTTTCGTCGCTACGTATGAAAATTTGATGCTATCCCCACGCAACATTTTCATGAAGTTTCGAACTACTGGCCTTTTAATACTAAGTTATTCTCAACAATAACCCTAACTGTTCGTGACTAAGCCTGATCTGGTGTCGTTTATGATTTGACTATAGCAGGAAATAGCACTCTAAGCGTGATAATTGTTATATCTTTCTGCTGTTTTAATTACGTGCAAGGTCTCTGTATATCATATTCATATTTCACTTGATGTAGAAATAAGGCTGATCCTTGTATTGTGATGGTAATCAGTTCGTCTCAGTAATCGTGTGTGGATAGTATTCCACTGTATGCACAATAATATCGAATCTATAAAGAGTTTAAACTTAGTAAAAATGAGCATCTTAAAAACGGTAGTTAGTCTACTCCTTGAATATTGTAACGAAACCACAGCTATCCTGTAAAAATACACGTTAAGACTATAATTATATGTTATCATGCTATCTGTTTAAATATAGTAAGGCTATCTTGTGTCTTAATCCTTATCATGCTATCAGTTTAAATATAGTAAGGCTATCTTGTGTCTTAAATCTTATCATGCTATCTGTTTAAATATAGTAAAACTATCTTGTGTTTTAAATCTTATCATGCTATCAGTTTAAGTATACTAAGGCTATCTTGTGTCTTAAATCTTATCATGCTATCAGTTTAAATATAGTAAGGCTATCTTGTGTCTTAAATCTTATCATGCTATCAGTTTAAGTATACTAAGGCTATCTTGTGTCTTAAATCTTATCGTGCTATCAGTTTAAGTATACTAAGGCTATCTTGTGTCTTAAATCTTATCATGCCAGCTTAAATTTTGCCGGTTGCCTTGTATCTTTAATGTTACTAAGCCAGTTTAAGTCTATTAAGGCTATCTTGTGTCTTAAATCTTATCATGCCAGCTAAAATTTTGCCGGTTGCCTTGTATCTTTAATGTTACTAAGCCAGTTTAAGTCTATTAAGGCAATCTTGTGTCTTAAATCTTATCATGCTATCAGTTTATGTATAGTAAAGCTATCTTGTGTTTTAAATCTTATCATGCTATCAGTTTAAGTATACTAAGGCTATCTTGTGTCTTAAATCTTATCATGCCAGCTTAAATTTTGCTGGTTGCCTTGTATCTTTAATGTTACTAAGCCAGTTTAAGTCTATTAAGGCTGATTTGTGCCTTAAACTTTATCATGCCGGTTTAAGTCTAGTAAGGCTGATTTGTGCCTTAAACGTTATGATACCAGTTTAAGTATAGCAAGGTTGATTTGTGTCTTAAGTGTTATCATACCAGTTTAAATCTAGCAAGGTTGACTTGTGTCTTAAATGTTATCATGTCAGTTCAAGTATAACAAAGCTAATTTGTGTTTTCAATGTTACCATAACAGTTTATGTA